>NC_088934.1:36905000-37205000 GCF_038396675.1 Hydra vulgaris
ATATAATTAAATATATGCAAATTATATATATATATATATATATATATATATATATATATATATATATATATATATATATATATATATATATATATATATATAATATATATATATATATATATATATATATATATAATTTATATAATTTACCACACGAAGGAAATTCTAGTGAAGCCTTTATGTCATTACTAAATGCTCCCGAAGAAAAAAATTTACCTTCAGTAGGCTTAGGTTAAGGCTTTATTTGTTTGTTGTTAAGTAGTATAACTAAAATTAAAGATAATTAAATTATAAATATACGTATAAATGTAATAAACTAAAAAACAATATATTTTCTAAAATTTTTTGTGTTTTTGTTTTAGTCATCCCAGGAGTTTTTGTCACCCCCCCCAGATTGCTTACACCAAAAATTCTACTCACTCCCTCACACCAATCACACTGTCAATTGAATACAGATTGAACTCCATTGAAAACCTACTTAAAGGTGAGAAATCTGTTCAAATACATATACTAGTTTATCTCTCTTTTTAATACTTAGAATTATTTATATTTGATTAGATTTAGTAAAATCTGTAACTTCTACAAGAAAAGAAATAAAGCATCTGTAGAACGTATGCCAATTGGTCATACTGATGAAAGTTTATTTTAAAAAGCGAGTAACGTAGAATGTTAGATGTCATGTTGTTGCAATGTCAGGATGATGAAATGGTCTCACTGTTTGTAAGTTTTACTCAAATATTAATAAAATGTTAACAAAATGTTGTTGTAACTTTTAAGTAAAACTTTCGTTCTCTTTTCATTCAAATTCGATTGAAAATTTATAGAAAAATTTTAAAAATTAAATTATAAATATTATGTAATGTTTATTATATAAATAGTTAATAATAAGTTATATAACTATATTTATTAGTAATTATATATGTATGTATATATGTATGTATTTATATAGTTTTGTGTTTTTAGTATTGTTTAATTACTTTAGATTTGTAATATAGTTTAAATATAACTCAGCAATTATAAATAGTTTAGTTTTCTGTATTTAGATTAATTGGCTAGCAACAGCAGGTAGAAAATACATATGGAACATAGTACAAAATATTTTGAATGTCCTCATGACATTCAAAATGTTTCGTACTATGTCCGATATATATTTGGTTTGTTTGAAAGTTTCGTCTGTTTTTGAATGTCCTCCAAGAGCTTTATCTCTTTTTTTGTTTCAGGATAATTCAATTTTCTACTTTAACGATAACTAGAGGTTTAAAAAGAGCTTTAACAGATATCCACTGTTAAACATTTACAACCAATATCAGAAAAAGGTCTCTCACTGAAGCATATTTTTCTAAGAACAAAAAAAAAAAGACATAAACAGCATAAAAAATCATGTCGGAAAATAAAAAAAAATAATTAGAGGCTGCTTTTATTTCATGATATGTTTAAGTTTTTTGAAAGCAAAGTTACCTGTTAAAATCATATTAGAAGAAAGCTTATTGTATTAGAAGTACTTTTTTAAGATAACAAAGCACTGATGGAATGAGCTCTTTGCTTATACCTAAGTAAGGTGATAATTTTGTTTCTCGAGTCTTGTGCTTGTTCAAGCAATAATAATTAATTTATTATATTTATAAAACTACTATTGGTTGTAAAATAAAAAATTTGAACTCTTTTTATATATTACAAGCTTGTAATAACAATAATAATAATAACAACAATAATAACAATAATAATAATAATAATAACAATAATAACAACAATAGTAATAATAATAATAATAATAACAACAATAATAATAATAAAAGATAAGCTGTGACAATTAAAAAAGTCCATTGTAGAGCACAATAACAGAACGTGTTGTGCTACAACAGCTATATAAAGTATAATTATTTTACTTTAATGTTATGTGATTGATGCAATAGTCTTAGTTATCAAGTTTATTTTGAAATTGATTAATTGTCATTAATTCAATAATGTGAGGTGTTAAATCATTTCGAGATCTACGACTCTATTTGAGAAAAAATTATATCTAGCATAACTTTTACAGTATTTCTTTGTCAACTTTTGGCTATGACGAAAGTTGTAATACTTCAACTGAGTTTTAAATATTGAGTTCTTTATCCAATTTATCTTTTCATAACCATTCTTTATTTTATATTTAAAAATTAGATCTCCTCGTAAACGACGCTCTTCCAGTGTTGTTAAATCCATTATACATAATATTTTTTCATTAGGCTTTTTCTTCAAAGCTGTTACAAGTTTTCTAGCTCTTCTTTATATATATATTTTTTAAGTTTATGATATCTTCTTTCAAATTGGGACATCATACTTGGAACGCAAACTCAAGATGTGGTCTAACAAAATATTAAAATGTCCGTTTAATTAGCACGAGCATGTATATATATATATATATATATATATATATATATATATATATATATATATATATATATAATATATATATATATATATATATATATTGTCTACATGAGAGGTGTGTGTATCTACGAACCCGTGCATGGGATGTAAATTGGTAAAATATTATATATACGATAACATAATGCGAATAGTATTCGAATTATGTTATCGTATATATAATATTTAACCAATTACAGATAAGTGGTACTACAACAGGTTCGTAGTACCACTTATCTATTTTTTACGTTATTTCTCGCAATTTCGCGCAAGGTTTTTGTAGAAATTAATTATTTTAAAATGTTCTTTTAGTTGAAGTAAAATATGGCCTTTAAATATTATATTTTCAAATGCATACCCGATGCGGTTTTGAAAAACAAGTTTTATATAGTGTGATATATTACATAGTTACCTTTATAAAACATTATAGGAAGCTCAAGATTGCTGAAGCAACAATAGATGCAGAGCCAACAAAAGAAAGGCTGAGACAGGATCAGCAAGAGATGTAGTCGTAAAATACTGTCAAGTCTACTAGAAGTTGAAGTAGTATCTAACAAAAATGCAGTAGTAGCGGTAATTGCAGGGCTAGCAAAAGATGTATTCATTTGCTAGTATTCTTTGTAGTGCTAAGAAAGATTGATGAGGTAACAATTCTAGCATAGAAAGAAGTAATAGTGCGATTGTATCTACCCCTTCCAATCTTTCCTTTAGTCGTTTAAGACGCCTCTCTTTCACACCAAATAATATCCATTTTAAAGACATCTCACTGAAGTAAATCATAGAAATTGTTAAATAAAACATTGTTATGTATCATTATTACAGTTATAAAAAAACGCTTTTTAATTTAGTTTGAACCTTATAAATTCATAAATAACACTTAAATTGCTTTAGATAGTGCGATTACAAAGATTTTTAAAACAAGCCCGCCATCGCTCTTTTAAGTAAACTGCTTGAAAAGAGCGATGGCGAACTTATTTACATCGATAATACTAGATAATATTTATATATTATTAAATAATATATAAATATTATCTAGATAATATTTATATATTATTAAATAGGGCTGCCGTTGTCCTGATCTTTTCGCTGGAGAACGCGATAAAAGTTTTAATTTTAATTAGTTTAGCGCTGGACTCTCCTCCGTAAAAATCAAGACTATGGTAGCCCTATTATTAAATAATATATAAATATTATCTAGTAATATATAAATTTACATTAACTACAAAACAAAGAAACAAAAAAAGAAAATACAAAGTAATTTAAAAAAGAAATCGTCTTTCATTAAAAAGAGTTCAATACAATGTTTTAATGACTTCAATACAACAAGTTCTATTTTTTAAAATAAAAAAGATAGAAAAGAAATCGCGTAGAATCGGCGCGTTTACAATTATTTGCAACATTTTTATTATTACTATTATTAATTTAATTGCCTAATATTTTTCTTTTGATATTTAAAAAAAGAAGTTTTTATAAATATTTTCAAATTGTTTACATGTATATTTAATAAGAGGCGTAACAAAAATATAAAACAATGTATATAAAACATTGGCGGTTCTGGCACTAACGTATGGTCTAAAGCTACGTGATTATAATAGTGCAACGATTATAATAATGACATAGTAATGCAAAAGTTGATGTAGTAGGAAAGAACGCATTTAAATCACTCTTTGATGTTTCCAAGCACAGTTAAAATTCTTTCTATTCATTCTTTGTTTCACATCCAAAATGTATCAACAACTCGTCGCGTTGCAAAGCAACGAACTTTAAGATTCTAACTAAGCACGGGCGTTTGATTTTTCCGTCCGGTAAATCCGTCCGTTTCCTTCCGTTACCGTTAACGTCCGTTACGTTAAAAAATTTTAACAGACGGTAATTACGAAAAATTTCCATTAAAATTTTTTAATGGACCGATATTTTTTCGTTAATTTCCGTTGATTCCTTTAGATTCCGTTAATTTTATTAGTTTTATATAAAAAAAGTTTTTAAGTTGTTTAAAAAAAAGTTTCATTTAATCGACGTGCGGTTGAATGAACAACAAGGAGCAAAAAAAAAATTCGAAATATACAGTTCGATTATCGAACTTTAGTTCAATAATCGAACTGTATATTTCGAAAAAAGGTTTTGAAATTTTTGGCAAATATTTTATAAATTTTTTTTCAAAAGAAAATTTTATATATATATTAATATAAATTTCTAAAAATATTACTTTACAGCTCTAATTAAAAATTTAAAACATTTTTGTACATTTATTAAACTAATAACTTGAGTTTAAAATATATAATTAAAAATTTAAATAATTAAAAAAAAAAAGAAAAAAAGTTTCTAGCTGATAAATTTCAGTTAGTTGACTTTTTTAAATTTGTTTCATTTTCCAAATGTCATTTTGGTCAGTTTAATTACATTTTTTTATAAATTAGTTTCTTTATTATATGTACATTGCCAAAAACATGTTCTATTATTTGGGATTATTTTGAAAAAGAACCAACTAATAAAGATGGAGAAGTAGTTGCCAACGCAATTTGCCAAAAGTGCCGAAAAGTTTACAAACTTGCTAAGTGTTCAACATCCAGTATGCGATACCACTTGAAAATGACTCATTCATCTTTGTATAAATTATTCGTTGAAAAAGAATTAAAAAGTTCGGTTGATTGAAATGATGGAGAGGAAAATAACTCTACAGAGACTCAAGGCAACTTATAATAAAAATTTTTTCACTGGTTTTAGTTTAACTAAATTGTTTAATTAAAAATTTGTCTTTTAATTTCAGACGAGTATATCGAAGGCATTGCCGTAGACAACTTATTTAACTGGGGGAAGGAGGGGGGCTAGGAAGAGTAGGGGCGCAAATAACATGTCTCATAACAATAAAACCCATCGGAACTCTGTAGTAATGCTTATACTGTATGTATTACACTAACATTTTTAAATGTGATATCTTTTAGGTTTTTGAAGTAATTTATTACTTAAAAATATTTTTAATAATATGAAGTAAAATTCGGCCTTAAAATATTTACGAATGCGTCCGTGAAAATAAAATATTTACGAATGCGTACGTGATTTGCAAATTTGTATATAGATCAGAAGCAGGAAAGAAATATTGGCTATTTTTACAAACTTCAAGGTTTTTTTTGGATTGCTGCTCTCGCAAATTTATCTTGCAACTTTCTCATCCATTTAGTTAAAGCGGGATTATCTTTGCTTCTGAGATTAAGAAACTGAGAAAACTTCGAATTAAACTCTTTATAATCTTTGTCTGTATTGTAATAACCACACAGAGCAATACCTTGTCTGGCAAGAAACTGAATATTCGTGATTATTATTATTAACTATATTGCTCTACTTTCCATTTTTTCCTCTGCAGGAGTTTTGCTGAGAAGTTCACCGACATCTTTAGTTGTTGAAGGAATAGTTATAACCTTCTCGATGGTTTCTCGACGAGAAAGAGTATTTTGGTGTTTCTGGAATTTTTGTGACCCATTTTCCAATTAGAAAATCCTGTTTTTGTGAAAACATCCTCGCTGCATTTTGAAAATGATAAATTATGCATTTCCATTAGCATACAATAGTATCATAAAACTGTATCGTTACATTCGTTGTAATGCAACCATGGAAACAGTTTGTACCATTGCTGAGATAATGATCGCTTCTGACTACCACATGTACGTTTTGGAAAAACTAACACAGGTTGATGCGGAATATTACTTAGATGCTTTTTTTAGTAGACTGTAACAGTGGAGGCAGAGTTAACATCATTGTTGGCTGAGTTAGTAATCGAAGAAGAAAAATAAGACAGAACTAGAAGATAATGCCGAAGTATCAGTGGATAAAGAGCCAGCATAAGAAGAAGTAGTAACAGCAGTATCAGGGTTAGCAAGAGATGTAGTAGTAAAAGTACTGTTAAAATCATTAGAATTCGAAGCACTATCTAAAAAAAAGTGCTATAGTAGCTGTAGTTTCAGGGCTAGAGGTAGAGGCAAAGTTAGGAGAAATTGATGAGACAATAGTTCTTGCATAGAAAGAGGTAATAATGCGGTTGGTATCTGCCCCTTCCAACATTTTCTTCAGTGGTTTACGACGCTTCCCTTCCACACCAGACAATTTTCGTTTTAAAGACATACCACTGAAGTAAATCATATAATAGATTGTTACGTAATGTTACTATAATTAATACAAACTTATTTAAAACTAATTTGCAAACTGTAATTATTAGATAATAAATACTATCTAACAATATTTAAATCTAATTATTAAATTTATGAAACTTAAAATTCTAAATAAAAAAAGGAAAATGCAAATTTATTAAAAAAAAATCGCCTTCCATGAACAAAACAACTTTTTATTAGTTGTAGCAAGTTTGATACTACTTTGTAACAAGTTCTATACAACGAGTTCTTTTTTTTTTCTTCGAAAGGTAACGTAAAATTTACGGTTATTTACTAAAGTTTACATATTTGCGACATTTTTATTTTTATTATTCATTTAATTGCGAAATATTTTTTTATAGTTGTTTCGCAATTAAAGAAATTAGTTAACGAAGGCTATATAAATGTTTTCAAATTGCTTATAAAAATATTATCAGAGGCGTAACAAATCGATATGTGGGGGAGGGGGGGAAGGGGGGGGGGGCTATAGCCATTTCAAGTTCCCACTTGTCTACAGCCATGGAAGGATTGATACAAGGTTAGCAGCAAAAAAATAAGAGTTATGCAAGAAAATTCAGCTCGCTCAAGTAGTTCAAAAAATATTGACAAACAAAACAATACAACAGTATTTAAGTCACAAACAATATTTTTTATTTTTTTTTTATTTTTATTTACACTTTGCCGATAAAAAAAAATTTACAGTCGTAACTTATAAAACAATAATTACATGACCGGGGCTAGAAGAAGACAAATTTAGTCTTATCATTAAGCCCCAAAAAATGCGTCATTACTAGACAAAATATAGTTTGACAATAAAATATAGTTTCAATGTATATATCTCTGGTATATATTATAAAAGAAAATTTAAATATATCGCATATCGTTTAAAATTTATAGTTTTTCAAAAAATAAGATATAACAATTGCTTTGTAAAATAAAAGAAACAAAATTTATTAAAATATTAAATGACAAAAATAACATTTAAGAATTGGTTTGAAAAATATAGTTTCTTTACCTTCAAAATATAAAAGTCAGGAACAAAAACAGCTGGTTACTAATCTTAATATCACAAAGTTTTTGGTTCGCGAATCTCTACCCTTCAGTATAGTTGAATCTCAAGGTTTTGAAGATTTTGTTCATAGTTTTGATCCCCGTGCTTATATAAAAAGTAGAACAACATTTTCTAAGTACAAGTTACCCATGATGTGTCGGAATATTTTTTTTTTAATTTTTTTTATTTCTTTAGGTGCCCCAAAGAAAACCTAACGGTCTTGTCACAGACCACCGTGGAAGTGCATTTAACCAGGAAGTTCACGTCTCCTTCCTTACCGTGACGCGAAAATATGTCCAGAGCTCATTTTGAACCTTGATCTCCTGCTTCTAAAGCAAGCGCTCTAACCACTGCGTCATGACCGCACAATATGAAGGCAACATTAGATAAAAAGTTGATAATTGAACTAAAAAATGTAGATGGGTAGGGTTTACCACAGACTGCTGGACCCCTAGAGCAGTTGATTCATTTTTTAATTCTACATTACATTGCTGATGATTTGAGAAAGTTTGTTACTTAAAGTGATAACAACTGATGCTACAAGCAACATGATAAAAGCAATGACTCTTTCAAAGCATGTAACTTATGCTAATTTGTGTTACGATCATAGGATTAATACTTGTTTAGGAAGAGCATTAAAAACAATAAAACAAAATTTATTTGAAGAAGTTAATGAAATTCAAGATGCTCTTGACATCTGCATAAAACTTTCTTCTAAAACTCATCAATCATTCGTAACCTTTAAAGAAATTAAAAAAGAATGCAATAAACTTGATGGTTAGTTTTTTTCAACTTACTTAGTGCCTAAATTTCTATTCAAAATATTCAATTATTTGTAATATAACATGATATTTGCTTTTTTTATAGTGCCTTATGTTAAAGTAATTGCTCCCGTTAAAACGCAATGAAACAGCCACATCATGATGGTGGAATCGATATTGAAATTAAGGCCAGTTCTAAAACCTATTAGATGCTCAGAAGTTGTCACAAAGTTACAAAAATTAATACCTGATGCTAGGCGCTTTGTTATATTGAATCAACTTTTACCGATCTTGACAGAATTTAAAAAAATAAGTGATATGCTTTCAGCTGATAACATTCCGACGGTTGAAAATGTTATAGCAGCTTTTTATAAAATTACCGTGCACCTTACAAATAAAAGATGAAGATTTTACTTTATTACCGAGCATAAAAGCTTTTATTGAATCCTTGCTTACTGAAATTGAAAATAAAGTGTCAAAATGTGGTTTTTAGGATTTTAGTAACAGAATTGCACATTTTTTACACCCATATTATCGAGGAGCTGTTTTAGAAAAATTTGAATTAAGTTTAACGATAAATTTTATTATAAAAACTTAAAAAGTATTACAACATTGTGCTATCAACCAAAGAGCAAATAGTGGCCATCTACAACCCCAAACCTGAAAAAGTTATTTCGGTAGCAAGCACAGAAGATTTTCAGTTCCTGGAGCCAATTGACTTATGAGTTGCTAGAATGTCACATGTCAAAGATATTGCAATGGGTGATATTCTTCAATTGTAGAGGAAATATCCTCTTTTTTTCGATGCCAAAGCCTGTCACCAGAAGCAACACAGACTTTTTAATTTGGTGGAAAGACAATTCAAAGGTTCTTCCCGTCTTGGCTAAACTTTCTAGATTCATATTTTGCATTCTGCATCAAGTTCCCCGTCTGAAAGGGTTTTCAGTTCGTCTGGAAATATTGTAACTTGTAGCAGGGAAAACCTTTGCACCGACACAATAAGACAATTGGTGTTTTGCCATGACAACTTTGAGAGTATTTAAGTGAAAAACTGAAATTGAACGATTCTGTGAATGAAAAAGAAGAAGAGTGATGGCTTTTGTTTTTTTTACTATGGACAACTATGTCTCGGTGTTTTAATATATTTTGTTTGTTTTTAAAAATATAGATATTATCTGATTTGCAACAATTTAACTTTCAATATTACTTTGTTTACATTTAAAAATATACATATCTGTTTTGTTATATCTTTTAATTTACGGCCGTTAAGGGAGTTTGACGTCCGTTAACGGAAAATTAACGTTAATAAATTTTAACGTAACGGGTGCTAACGGAAATTTCGTTAATTTTTTTTAACGCAACGGAAATTAACGATTTTTAACGGACCGCCTAACGCCCATGCTTAATTCTAACTGATTTGCAAAGCCTATCCAGTCAGGTATAATTTCATAAATCTCGTTGTAATTTTAATACAAAGCCTCAGAATTTTATAATGTTAAGTAGCGAAAAGTTATATAAAAGTACCTAAAAGAAATTTGATCTTAGTTATAACAATGCCATTATTTTGTGTTGCTATAAACTGTAGAAATAAGAGTGGAAAAAACTGTAAAGATATTTCAATTTTTGTTTTCCTAAAAACGAAAAAGGCAAGTTAATTCATATATAATTTATAATACCTTTTTTTCATAAAATGTTTATAAAATTATTATTGTAGTAATTTTAAACATATTTTTTTATTGTTTAATTTTTAGACGTAAACAGTGGGTTATTAACTGTCGTAGGAAAGATTTAGACTAAAAAGATTTAGTATTTTTAAACAAAAACTTTTATTTGTGCAGTAATCATTTTGAAAATACAATGTATTATTCTACAAATGGTGGTAGTAAACGTTTGTTACAATCAGCAATACCTACTATTTTTAACATCCCAAGTCCTCCGCTTCTTGGTTACAAAAGGAAACCGCCAGTTTCAGAACGCCATTCAGTTTCATGAATGTCATTCAGTTCCAGGAAAAAACCAAATTGTTTGTTTACCTGATAATTCAGATAGCCATTTAGAGAACAAAATGTCTACTAATAAAATAAATTTCAACAAACTTCAAAGGTTACTATTAACATTGCGAGTCAACAATTCTAGACTACGTAAACAAGTTTGACATTTAAAATCCAAACAAAAAAACTGTGATGAATCTATAAAACATATTTTAAATTTATCCCGGAAATACTTATCACCTATAAAAGTTTGTTTTTTTAAAAGTCAATTAGAGATGAGTAAATAAGACAATAAAGGAAAACGCTGGGCAGTTTGTGACAAAGTTTTGGCTTTGCGAATTCTGTTTTATAGTCTTCAAACTTTTAATGTCTTGCAAACAATGTTCTGTTTACCAAGTCAAACCTGTTTATTATTATTTTTGTCCCAAGTATTTTCAGATCTTCAAGAAGGGTTTGCTACTCAATTGTTTTCTTTATTAAAGTTATGTGCTGACGCAATGAATCTGCTTGATCGTAATGTCAGTCTTGTGATGGATGAAACGTCATTAAAGCAGCATTTAGAGTATGATAGAAATTCTGACAGGGTTTATGGTATGAAAATATGGAAAACTTTTAAATTAGGCTCTTGTAATTATGGTTAGAGGCTTGGCAAATAAATGGAAAGAACCAATAGCTTATTTTTGTAATAATTCAACAGTATTAAAGGCTGACTTGATTTCTTTAATATGTGAAACCATTCCTAAGGTTTACACATTAGATGTTTAGTATATGATCAAGGATCTCCTAATATAGCTGCCTTACGTTTGCTTGGTTTTTCCAAAAATTTACCATACTTTCCTAATCCTTCCAATGATAAAAATATTCGTTATTTGATCCTCATTTATATAAATTTAGTTAAATTTTATGAAGTGTTGTAATCAAACAACCACTAATTGTGGAATTTATGAAACAGAAAATAATATACCTAAAGGAATATCTTATTTTTATCCAGGATCATTTTATGTTTACTGGAAAAATTTTAGTGCAACCAAAGGATCAAGCCCTTTTACACATAGCTGGATGGCTTATTCAAAAGGTTAAGTTACGTCAAAGGTGTGCAGATGTACTCTTTCTTAGTTCAGCTGACAATCCATCAACTTTTATGTCACTAGTTTGTAAAATGATAACAACTTTTATGAGATTTATTAATAAATTACTTGAGACAGACTGGCCATGATTCTCATCAATAAAATTAAAAAAAAAATGTCATTTTCAGTTTTTGCACAATCAACATGAAGAACATGCGCTTTATTTGGAAAAAAACATTGTTCTGTTTTTTGTTATTACAAGAATTTTTTATTTCATAAAATTATTAAATAGAGACATAAACCCACGCAATAAGTCAAATGCAAAAAAAATTGCACGTATTCTTCATAATTAATATATTATGATAATATTTTTTCAAATTTTTTTTTTTTTTTTTGTAATAAGTTGTGCTAATAACTTTAAAAAAAATTATCATATTTTTTGTTATTACAAGAATTTTTTATTTCATAAAGTTTTTAAACAGGAACATGAACCAACCCAATAAGTCAAAATGCAATTTCAAAAATATTGTACGTATTGCCCTATGATATAATATGATATTATTTTTTCAATTTAATTCTTTGTAAAAAGACTTTGTTATTTTATAATGTATAATATTAATAACTTTTATTAATGTATAATGTTAATAACTTTTATGTATTATAAAATGCTTTTATGTTCTAAAAAAAATACACCAACTTTATGTTCTACAAAACTTTTTTTGTTCTGCAAAACGTTTTTTCCCCATTATTTCATTCTTATTGAAACATTCTAAAGATGATCTTAGCAAAATTGATGTATCTTAATGTTACAAAATTGAGATATTTAGCAAAAAATTTTATATATTAAAAAAAAAAAACTATTTGTATTAGTTGCGGAAAAGATCCGGCAGGACATCCCAGAATGCAATTTCGATCAATTAACAGGAGTTTCGCGAAGTGGTAGGCTTTGTTGACTAGGAGATAACCAAACAAGTCTTTTTTTCTTTTTTTTTTCAATGTATGAATAAAAATATTTATATACTTATTTATTGTTTACTTATGTATTTCATAGATCAATCAAAAAAAAAAAACATTAAAAAAAAAAAAAAAAAATACAAATAATTTTAATTAGATCAATCATAAGATCAATCAAAAAAAGAAAACATTAAAAAAAAAAAAAAATACAAATAATTTTAATTAAACATTTAAAAAAAGGTGAAAGATGTTTTTCTAAATTCACCTAATAAAAAAAATCAACGCAACAAATTATATAGCAAAATAAGTTAAACTTTTTATTTGCATATGTAAGAATAAAGTAACGTTAGATATTGTGAATTCGCACTTCAAAAACCAAAGCGCTTTTTTAGATAATGTTAAAAGATTCCGAAATGAACTAAATCTATTAAACTTAATGCAAAACAAAAAAAAAGTAAAAGCTTATGCCTTAAAAAAACATGATTCCAAAATAGGTATGAAAGAAAAAGTTTCAAGGATATTCTTGCAGCAAAAATTTATTTTATTTATTTCTCTGTTCTATTTGTTTATACCTTATTTCTTCTCCAAAATGTAACTTATATAATAATTTACATTGTATTATATACAGTAGGTGATTTAAAAAAAAAAAAAGACAAACAGTTTTTTTATATATTATTTTTATATATAGTCCACCCCCCAAGCTTTCAATTGCCTGAGGGTTTAAGTGGTGGGTGGGTGGGAGGGAGCTATATATAAACATATATATATATATATATATATATATATATATATATATATATATATATATATATATATATATATATATATATATATATATATATATATATATATATATATATATATATATATATATATGTATATATATATATATACATATAGACATGTATATACATATATACATCGGCCGAGTATTGGAAACTATTCGACCAAATGCTGAAACATGACAAAAATCGCATTAGAAATAAATTACATTACTAATTACTACTACAAATAATACAATAAACAGATTAATCAAATAATAAATATATGATTCTATTAGATTTATCACTGATAAATCTAAAGTATTAAAACAAGTTTAATACTTTAGATTTATCAGTGGTTAATTATGATGAATGAAAACAATTTTTCCGGCATTTGTTGATAGCAAACGATACCGCTTTTTCTCGTATATTATACCTGCTTCCGAAAATAGCCGCTCACTATTTACACTACTACCTGGAAATGATAAATAAATCTTAAAAAATTCTGCTAAACTTGGATATGGTTTTGCATTAGTTGACCACCACTTGTAAGTGTCTGCTTTCCGATCAAGAAGAACAGTTTTCATGAATAAATCACTTTCGTTTGCTGTTGAACTTTTATGCTCGACATTTTCATCTGTGTGCGTGTTTTCTGTAGCGACTTCCTCAAAACAATTTTAGAAACTACTCTGTATCTCAATTGTTTTATCGTTTTGATTGACACTTTTTTTCTTCCGAAGTGGGGATGAGTCATCATCGGTGCTATTAGACGCTTCAAAACTTTTTTTCATACCTTTTAAAAGAATTTTTTGTTTTGCTCTTTGTATTTTTACTATACCCAAGAAATTAGTTATAAAGCGCGGGTCAAGAAAAGTTGCAACCAGATATTTGTCATTTTCATTAAAATTGAACTGCGCATCAAGTTCAGATTGAAGCAATGATCTCATTGGTGATAAGTTCAGTATTCTTTGTGCTGTCTCTTTTTTGCCCAGGTATTTTAACAATATGACAACGTGTGGAATTTCCTCAGAAATGCAAGAAATACCCGAGCTGGTTATTTTTGTAATTTCTTTAAACGGTTTGAGAAGTTTGATACATTATTCCATTAACTCCCTTTGAGCAGGTGTTAAATTGTTTAAAGAATCATGATCAGTTATTTACAACAGGACTTGTTGTAAGAAACTTATATCGCTTTTGCGCTAATAATCCCTCCAATGAGTAATATGTTGAATTCCAGCGTGTGCTTACGTCTTGTATTAATTGGTGATATAGCAGTTTAAGTTCTTGACAAATGGTTTTTAGTTTTTGTTGTGCTATATTAGAGTGATTAAAATAGGCGACCATTCGTCTTGCAACAGCTATCATCTTTGTTATTTCTATTTGAGAATTTAGTGACAATTTGACAGCCAGTTGTATTAAATGAATAAAACACTTAGCAGAATCATATTCTGCATTTCATGCACCTTTTATCATATTGGCTCCACTGTCATGCACAAAAAAATGAATCTTGGTATGTGAAATGCTTCATCTTTCTGCAATAGTATTCAGTTCTTTTGCGATATTGGAACCAATATTATAATAATAATTCTTTTATACACCCAATAATTACATAAAGTATTAAAAAACAAAAACAAAATAACAACAGAAAAAAATTTAAGTATTTTCTTGCGTTGTTCTTGGAATGTTCTCTTCCATCAGAATTCTAACTATTAATCTTTGTTCTTTTAAATTCGAATAATGGAACGACTGTTTAAAAATTGCCGCAACATTGGCCTCCAATGCTTTCTGAGGGCGTGCAATTATAATTTTTTTACCCTTGATCATACATTGGAGCATGTTTATACCAACTTTCTTGCATATTGTAAATACCTCACCCACAAATGATAGTTGATTAATCATTAAAGCATCTGAGTCCGTATAATCGAGTAACATATGGAGTTGTTTAGAAGCGTGGTAAATAGGTTCAGTTATATTTGCTTTTTGGAGTGTTGCTATTATATTTTTGTTCTTATTATCCCAAAGGAAACCAAGATGTTTTACATTGCTTTGAGACTTGATAGGAGTACCGTTAATATAAATAACGCTATTTGTAATCGAGCTTATTCCAGATATTAAATATTCAGTTTTTTCTATATTTAGTTTAATAAAATTCAATATTCCATACTTTTGAACAATATAAGTAAGACTCTGAAGACCAGATATAGTGTAACGTTGTAAAACTATATCGTCAGCATACGCAATGACACCTGTGTATACCCCATTTATTGAAGTTCCAACTTTTGATTCTGAAACAATTTTCATGATATTGTAAAAATGAGACAACAGTATGGATCCTTGACGCACTCCCTGAGACAACCTAAATTTTTTTAATGTTCATCCAAGATATGATATATTAGAAGTACCTGTTTGATATAGTGATGAGATTGTATGAACTACAGATAATGGGATTTTTTTCTGGTAATAGAGTATCTCAATTTGTAATTCCTAATTACAACTGTCAAAAGCTTTGTTGGCGTCTAGACTGCATACATATACTGGTGAGTTATTATGTTTGTAGTGCTTTATTGTGGTGTAGTTTTATGTATTTGAGCCATACAATAAATGAGCCACTACAATATGGGAGTCAGAAAATGGCTTTATTGCCAAACAGCATGTTCAAGAAAAAAAACTGGAGATATCCAATGCACAGTAAAACTTAAGAAACATTGGTTGTTGTGCTGACTTGTCCACATGTCAGATGTCAAGGATACTGATGTTGCTTGTAAAATAAAAACTTAAATTTTTGCGCAAATTCTATTAAATATATCGGGGATAATTTTCTCAGTCATGTAGGCGTAACAAGGTATTTTGTATTGGGGTACTCCCGTTTGCATAAGCTTGTTGAAGCCAACTCATTTAACAAGTGATAATGGTTCGTTGTCTAAGGCAATCATTTCTCCAATTGAATAATGACATTTTATTGATTTTTGATTATTAATATCCTAACGCAATTCTCTTTTGGCTGTCTCTTTCAGAGTTAAGTATTTCTTTTTTAACATACCTGTTACTGCCGGTATATTAGAGTCGGTATAAGCGAGTGAACCGTTACCTTTGCTCCTTCTTGCCGGCGGAGTTTCATTTAACTTAGCATACTGCTCAGAATGCTTGTTTTGGAAGGTGATTTTTCAGAGAAGTTGTAGCTGGAAACAAAATAGAGTACGTAAATTTAACTTAGAGAAAGTACCTACTGTGTAAAAAAAGTAGGAATAAAAACATTACCATTATTGTCTTCCCTACAAACTTTATTATATTTCCAAACAGATTATTTTTTATTAAAAGGTGTCATTTTTAAAGCTTGTTGCAAACAAAAACTTGAAATAACACAACTTTTGTCACTTATAATAGTTTCTTCCAACATATATATATATATATATATATATATATATATATATATATATATATATATATATATATATATATATATATATATATATATATATATATATATATATATATATATATATATATATATATGTTGAGAGGCCTTTTTGAAGGTGGAATCAAAATCCAGCAAATAATCTCTTCATCCAACACTCATATAAGAAATAGAATATTTTTATATATTTTAACAACACTTTTAAAACATTCAGCAATGTCACATAGCTTGGTATTTTTACTTAAGACATTTAATAGTTTCATGTTCTGTTAAAGTTTAGATTGTTTAATAAACATATATTGAAGGTCTGGTATAATGTAATCCAAATGAAGAACCAAAATATTAGGCTTGCAAATCTTATAGCATCATCGGGGTGTTCTGATGAAAGGCATTGAACTGCTTTGATGACCAAATCAATACTTAAATGTTTTGTTGTTATTATAGCATATCTAAAGATGTTTTTAAAATTTTAGCTTATGCAAAACCGTTTACTTTGATTTCATGGGGCGAACTAACTAAACTTTATTAACGAAAAAGATATAAAAAATAAAAAAAACAAAAATAAACTTACGACTATAAAAGTAATAACTCTATAGTCACACTGTAGCACTATAATTGTGTTATTATGTGTTTTTATTATTATAACACAATTGACAATTTATTGTTTGTTGAAACAACATTTAATCAAGGTATTATTTATAAATATGATTTAATTAAATAATGGAAAATTTTACATGAAGTAGAAATGCATCTAGAAAAAATAGAATGGATATTTAAATAATAATAAAAACTTAATGTTTTTAAAAAATAGGCTCATAAATTTTAAGATTAAATTTACGGGCGTAAAAAAATTAAATGATATGTCAAATAGAATAATGAAAACTCTCCTATAATAAATATCACCTAAAAACAAATTTTTTTCAATTATTTCTGTGTTTAAAATTTAAAAAAAGGAGTAATTTAAAAAAAAAACAAAAAAACAACCAAAAAACAAATCAGTTGGTTTTTTTTGACTAAAAAAACAGTTTTTTTTTGTGCAAAAAAACGACTCACATCTCTAGTCGCAAACATTATTTCCAACGCTTTAAAATTTTTAAAACTAATTTCTAAAATTGGTAAACCCTGTTCAATGTTTGAAAGCGTGAAACAATGTGAAAAGGTACCAACATATTTTTTTTGCATAGTATATTTGTTTTTAATTGTTTATCTAAGATTAATAATGTCATAGAAATGAATTGATGCGTACCTATCCAGAGCTATTTACGCAAGTGGGTTACCCATTAGTTTAGTTGGTAATAAATAATGGAAAACTTTTTAAAATAACTTACCTCCAGCTTATCAACCTCTATCGAGGTATGAAGTTTTGAACACACTTTTGGATAAATAATTCAATAGAATATTAAGCATTGTTAAAGAATTTATTGCAATAGCAGATTTTGTAGGACTTTTTTTTTTGTGTGTGTGATGGAGTTAGGTGAGTATTAGTTTGAATAATACATAAGTATTTTTGTTTAATATAAACAAAAATGCTTATGTATTATTCATGTAACTAATTTGAAAATCAAAACTTGAGAATTATTTACACTTTGTAGAAATGAAGCAGTTATCAATTTTGTATTGACATTACCTTCATCATTGCCTATTTTATGAAAATTTCTGCCTTCAGACAAAATTTACATAATTACAGTTTCTTTAAAGAAAAAATGTAAAAAACTCTTAACTTTTAATTTAGTCCTTCACTTTCAAAACTTTTTCTGATTTTTTAACTAAACAGTTTGTAAAGTATTCACTTGAAAGTAATAATTTTCAGGTTCATCAAATCGTTCTGGTGAATACATAGCAGATGAAATACTGGGTATTAGGGAGGGTATTAGAAGAAATCAATCCTAAAAAAAACTTGGGAATAATAACAGACAATGCAGAAAACATGAAAAGGGCATGGATATAATTAAATGAGAGCTATCCGTTTCTAAATTGCTATGAATGTATATCTCATTATTTACCCTTGGTGTATTAATGTCTCAAGCAACAGATATTGTAAAGGAAATCAAAACTCTCACATACTACTCAATAGGCACGCGAGCGTCCATAGTAGATTCAAGGGCGTCCAAAATAGTCCGCTTGGACGTACCAAATAAAACGACTTTCGTCCGTCCAAAACAGTCTATTTGGGGGTTCACAATAGACGCTATTGGACGTCTAAACTTCGTCCGTTTATTCAACGTTGAATTTTATTCAGCTCATTCTCATACCGACTCATAACAATTATAAAAAATGTAGTCTTATGATATAAGAAATTGTCTTTTTTTTTTTAATATACATTTTCTAAATTTAATATACACGTGTTTAGGGACTCAACACGTATGGCAACCAGAATAGCGAGACCAAGGTCAAAACTTACAAGGTCAAGAGTTTCGAGGTTAAGGTTTAGATTAAGAGTTTAAAGGCAAAGGCCTACGCAAAAATTTTCAAGACCAAAGACTACAATATTTGCCTTACGTTAAGTCCAATTATTATCAAAACTGTAAGTAGCAAGTGCTATGACAATAAAACCAAATTTTGTAAAAATAGATTAAGGCCAAGGCCAAGACAAACAGTTTCAGGGCCAAGACCAAGGCCTCAATTTTTAGCAATATGACAAAGTCAAGGCCAAGGCCAAGGACTAACAACTCTGGTGGCAACCCTCATTAGGATAATAATAAGGTTATTGCAAAAATAATTAAATCCTAGTATTGACACAAATCATTACAAAAAAAGAAAAAGAATAAATTTTTTGACAATATTAATATATAAATACAATCAAGCAAAAACATTATTTTTGGCTCGCTTTAATGTCGCTAATGGCACCCTCTATGTTGCTTGCATCATAACCAATTTTATCACCAACAATTGAATCTAAAGAAATAATATATTTATTATAAATTGTATATCAATCATAGGCCTAAAATAAAAAAATTAAGATTAAACAATTAAATTCAAAAACAAAGTTTCTTTACTTTGCTTTTAAATTTAATTGCCAAAAAGTCAACAAACTAAAAGAAATCCACAATAAAAATTTATATAAAAATATTTGTTAGCAGTTTTGGAAAGTCATACATAAAAAAACTAAATTAGAATGAAAAACGACCGCAAATATATTTGTAAACAATGAATAGGAGAGAATGAGCAATGCACTATTGTTTCACTTTCTGTTATATACTGTTAACAAACAAATTTTAGTCTTATATAAGATGCAATAGCTTCAAACTTGCATTCAATGCTCACCTTTTATGCATTTACAATGAGCAGTGCTTGTAAACTTTCTTTTTCCTTTTCTTTCATCCTTGCTTAAATAATGCCTGTGATAAATAATGCCATGATAGCATTCAAAAAATAATGCCATGATAGCATTCAAAAAATTTTTTAACTATTTTCCGTGGAGTCGCTCCACCCACTTCTTTTATTTGACAAACCTTAAAAATTATTAAAATAAATTAAAAGCATGATTAAATATTGAACCTAATTTAAATACCACATAGAGTCACAATATATTGTGAACACATGTGATCTTTTTTTACAAGTTTTTGTAAGTACTAATATATATATATATATATATATATATATATATATATATATATATATATATATATATATATATATATATATATATATATACATATATATATATATATATATATATATATATATATATATATATATATATATATATATATATATATATATATATATATATATATATATATATATATATATACACACACAGGGCTTTAGGGCCGAGGTCTGAAAATTGGCTCCAACTCAATTAGAATTTTTTGCTCCAGCTCCAGAGCAGCTCTGCAAAAACAAATCAAAAATTTTTTGTTATTGTTTTATGATGGTAACTTAAATAATATTAATATTTTATTATTCAAAATCTTGATTCATCCTTAAAAATAAAATATTGTCTAAAATATCTAGTTTTAGGTGAAGAGCCCAGATCACTCGATATAAACTTAAACACAGAAAATAGACTCTCAACACTTGCTTGTAAGAAAGGCATACAGGTGACTACTCAACACGCTTTTTTCCGCTATTATTTTTAAGCCTTGTTTTGCATGTATTATCTGGTTTTCTTTTAAGAGAATTCTATACCTAGCATCAACATAAGCTGCAGCTAGAAATATATCATTATCAAAAAGTTTTTCTTCTCGTTTTTGCATTGATTTTGAAATGCTTTCTGCAATTAGTCCTTGATTCTTTTCAAGGTCAGATTTCAATTTCAACCATTCCTTTAGGAACTCTCCTGGAGTGATGTTGATTCCTTGAAGTTTAACTGTCACATCATACAGCTTTTTTAAATGACTACGAAGATGACTCAACAAATGCCATATTTCAGGTTATAGAAAGGATATCTGATCAACTGCAGCAAATTGCTAACACAGTGGACGCCGAAGTAATAATTGTTTAACCATCTGAAATGTAGAACCCCAGCGTGTCTCATTATTCAAAATTGGAACAACCTTGTATTGCTTCCTTGCTAATAATATTGTATGTGAGTTTCTTAGTTTCTTTACAACATAACGAACTTTTGCTAAAAGTTGGGCAGTGTATTTTTTTTTATAACATCACAAATAGCTAGCTGCAAAGTGTGAATAACACAGCACATCAGCTGTAAAGTGTGAATAACACAGCACATCAGCTTAATGTCATGAGACAATTATTGACACTATTCTGGGAGGACAAGGGCTAGATTTTCTTCCAAAGCTGCTACACTTTCTTCCTCATTTGTATCCTGTTGTAAAAACTCCTCTTGTTCTTTGCCCTGCAAATTTTAAAATTTTTTATCACCTGAATATTTGTTTAAAAGTGTGATTGCTCTAATCATAATGGCTGCATTGTCTACACTTACACATACTATTTTATCTTTGCTGATACCAAATCTATATAGAGTGTCTTCCACCATTTTTTTGATAGCATCAGGCATGTGGTGTCTTTCTGTATCTATTAGTGCCAAAGTTTCAACTTGATTTTTTCCTGCATAATAATATTGAATATTCATTCCCAAATATTTCATTTGGTGTTGAGTGGCTGCATCTATTTTCACATAAATAAATTTCTGTAACAATTTTCCTTTATTTCAGCTTTCTTTTTTTCATCAAATTCATTAATTAAATTGCATACAGAATCATGTCCAATACTGAATCCAAGAGCTTTACCTAATTGGCCTGTAACCAACTGAAATCCTTCTTCTGCAAATGTTTTCAACAAAACTCTCTTATTCACTACCATTTTAATAATTCCCATTTCAAAAGTTTTAGCACTAACTTGATTTAATGTTCTACTACTAGTGATAGCAAAGTAATCTGTTGAGGTTTTTTAGTATTGAAATCTTGTGTATGTGATAAAAATGATTTTGAAGATTTTCTTTTGGCCATAAGGCTCATTTCGGATTCAACAATTTTATATTCTGATAGATGTGATTTTTCCAAATGCCCTTTCATATTGTAAACTTTTGATTTTTTTAGTTGCATCCCACATGAAATCACTTTATCATTTATCTTTTCTGTAATCTTGCATGTAGCCAGTTTTGTACTTTTATCAATTGAAAAATACTTATCTAGAAACCTCTCAGGATTGTTTGAGTTTGAAACCATTTTTATCAAAAACTATAAATAACAAAATAAATGACAATTAACCATTATAAAGCACTATAATTAACTTGCATTAATAATAATAAAAAAAAAACACAAAACTATTGCTTTTTAAATAACTATGGAATATATATTGCTTTTTAACTAACAATGAAAACTTATGGAATCATCTTCACTACTGAAATAAAACTTTTATTTATAGTGAAATTGGTGCATTATTTTGGTGTGAATTTTTTAAAATTCAATTTAAAAACTTTATTATTCATTGATTATTTTTATTCTATTTTCTAAATAGAATAAAAATAATCAATAAATAATAAAGTTATATATGGCATCTCACAAAAACATAAATAAACTTAAAAAAGCTTTTATATTTTTAAATAAAAGTAAAAATTAAAAACTATTTAAAAATTTTTTTAAAGATAATAGAAATAAAAAAAAAAAGTATTAACAAAAATAATATCAATAATCTCAAAAAAACCTTTTTAAAATCTTTTTATAATTTTATTTGGAACTCAAGTGTTAAAATCTATTTTTAAAATGTTTTAAGTAATTAAAAATGTTAAAACAAATCATGTGACTTAACATATGGATAAAACATATTTTCGTAAACATATCATTGACATTGTTTAGAAGTATTGGTTTAAATTAACTTATCATATTCAACAATATAAACCACAAGACATATTACATAAAATAATTGGATAAAAATTAAATTTTCAAAAAAACACGATTTTTTGAAAGTAAACTAAAACAGTTTATAAGCTCAAGTATAATTTTTCAAAATCATATTTTAAAGATGTGAGAATATTTTTAACAGATATAACCTGTAAGTGCTGTAACTAATAAATAATAAAAATAACAAAAACAAATTTTGTTTTAGTTATTATTAACCAGATAAAAAATAGTGCTTCAACCAAAAAACTTCTTGATAGTTTCAGTAGTTGATTACTACTGAAACTATCAAGAAGTTTATTCTTCTTTTTATTGCCTTAGAACGCGAGAGAAAGATACATTTTTGGCAATTTTAATTGCAAAAAATGAATGAAAGTTTAATACTTTGCGTAGGTCGTTTTTAAATAATGCTTTTGCTAAATGATTGTTTACAATAAATAAATGTTTAAACCAACGACCTTTTAACCAACATAGATGATTTTTAACTGAATTTTTTTCCCATGAAGTTTGGGAAGTCGGACCAGAAATTAATGGTTTTGCAGAAATCAATGGTTTTGGTTGATGACATGGTTTTTAAAGTGGGGGCACACTACCTCATTTTGAAAAAAATTTCTCAATTTCTTATAAAAATCATCATTTTCTTTTAAATAAAGAAAGAAGGTCGAAACAAAAAAAAGGGGTGCCCCTTCAGAAACGAGGAGGGGCGCGCTTCCACTTGTTTCTGAGGCAAGCAATCTACAACTGTGTCACTGCTGCTTAAAACAAAGAAATATTGCATAATTTTAGGTAGACAATATTTTGTCTGACTTTTTTTCGTGAACGATGGGAAGTCAGACGAGAAAACTTTGGTTTTTGCGCTAATGCATTTTACAATCTACCAGAACAAATATGTTCCTACAGCTTTGAAGTTATAAAAAAAAGCAATGAAATTTTGCGTAGTTTTAGGGGGTCTTAATTGTTTATTTTGTCGCCTTTTAAAAAGATTTTAGTTTGTTTTAAATTAGGTTTTTATTGTTGAGTTATAATAAACGTTTTTGAGTAGGAAATAAATTAAATTTTTTTTTAATCATACATTTTTATTTAACTTATCAAAAAAGCAGTTTAGTACCCCTATCATTAAAAATGTATATAAAATATTTTTCTGCATGATTTTTTAACCAAAGTTTTCTCATCTGACTTCCCTAAATTCATGGGAAAAAAAAGTCAGAAGAAAAATCATCCAAGTTTTAGGAGCTTTTAATTATTTTTTAACCGTTTTTAAATCTAAACTCTGTTTAAATGAAGCTTTTTTTTTGGTTATTTAAGTGCTCCCAGAAGTCCTTACGGCCTTATCACGGAGCACCGCGGGGGAGCATTTAACTAGAAGTTCACGCCTCTTTCCTTACCATTGTCGCTTATTGGGCTGGAGCCGGCGTCGAACCTTTCAATCAATCTTTCGAAGCTTTCAATCGACAATTGTCAGAAAAATTATTTGATCGTCCACTTTTTAATTACTTCGAACGCTGTTAACGTTTTTCATTTGTCACAAACAAAAAATTATAAAAATTGAAATGAAATACAGCAAAAAAGCGTTGTCTAAATTATTTTTTATTTATTCCAATTTTTTTTATTCTTACTTTTTTAATGGATTCGGTGGATACTGGTTCCGGCACACCTCAAATATACGTGTACATACATATATATATATATATATATATATATATATATATATATATATATATATATATATATATATATATATATATATATATATATATATATATATAAAATACCAAATTATATTTCTATTTCCATTTCGCTTTTTTGCAACTTTTGTTTCAAATTTTAGCTCGAAATTTTTAAATCCGCTTTTTTTAAGAGCATCCTCATAAACGCTTTTGGAAGAATTAAAAATATTTTCATTAGAAGAGTTTTGATTTAGTCTATCGTTAATTGAAAAAGTAATTTTCAATTAACGATAAACGATTTGAAAAATTTGTTTTAAGATTTAAGGGGGATGATTTGAATTTATATTAATATACGAATATAAATAAAATAGAAACATAATTTGATTCAACCCTCCGTACAGCAAAAATGTTTCAACTAACATTGGAAAAGCTTTTTTAAAATTAATTGACACATTTCCCTCCCTCTAATAAATTGCACAAAATTTTTACCAGAAACACTATTAAGGTAAGCTATAGCTGTACAAAAAATATTGAAAGAATTATAAAAGGCCATAATTTTGCATTGATTAATAAAAATGAATTTCCCAAAGAAAAAAATACTAAAAATTGTAAATGCAAGCAAAATATTGACTGCCCTATGAATGGTAATTACTTATCAAAAAATGTTATTTACAAATGCATTGTTTCCTCGCAAAACAACCCTGATAAACAATATATTGGCTTAACCGAGGGTAAATGGAAAAAACGTTATGCCATCCACAAACAATCTTTTAAATATAAAAAATTTCAAAAGAGACTATGCTATCAAAATATATTTGGCTACTGAAAGAAAAAAATATTAATTTTAAATTAAACCGGTCTATTCTAAAAACTGCGCCTGCCTATGATAACATTTCCAAAAACTGTATACTATGTTTACAAGAAAAATTTGAAATTATTACTCATTTAGATCAAGAAAATTAACTGAATAAAAAATCTGAATTAATTTCTAAATAACTACAGTTTTTACATAATTAATTATAACATGATGTTGAACATAAAAGTTAGATAAGTGTTTTCACTAATTTATATATATATATATATATATATATATATATATATATATATATATATATACACTAACATAATTTACATATATATATATATATATATATATATATATGTAAATTATGTTAGTGTATTTTACAAATAGAGTGCACAATGTTTTTAAAGAACAGAGCAATAATAAATTAGTAAAAAACACTTATCTAACTTTTATCTTCGACTTGAAGTTTCACCATTGCTGGATCATCAGGAAGAGTACTATGAGACTTAATTGAATGACGAGTAACACAAGAATGCATTTTAGTAGATGGCACAAGAGACGCTATCTCTTTAGAGCAGTACCTATTATAGTATTTGTAGAAAGGAAAAAGAGAAGCAACATTACAACGATGTTCTAAATGTTGGAGGTTGGCTGCAAGAGCAGGTCTAACTATGCTTACAATGCGTTTTTGCACCTTGTCTAAAAGACAATAGGGCATCATCAGAAGATCCGCCCCAGATATGGCAACAGTACTCCATACAAGGCCGGATTTGAGATTTATAGAGATAGAGAATAGAATCCGAAGTAAGAAAGTGTTGAGCTCGATAAAGAGACGCAACCTTAACAGATGCTAATTTTGCAACTGATTTGATATATGGTTTCCAAGAAAGATTGGAAGTAAGAGTTAATCCAAGAAGATGAAGAGTAGATGACTCATCGAGTACATAAATATAGAAGGATCTAAACTATTGCGATAGCAATTGGCTAAAAAAATTAAATTTTATCTGAATTAAAGTTCACCAGCCACTGTGAGTTCCATGGTGTAGCAGAAGTGAGATCCTTTTCAAGCTCAAAAGCCCCCTCCAAGCAATCAGAGAGTGTTGGCTTCTTATCATGACAAGAATTTGAAGTTACAGAATAAAAAGAAGAGTGCTGTCCATCGAGGACAACTTTTATACTACGTTTGGAAAGGAAGGATTCAATAATCTTAAAGATGTTACAAGATGCACCATGAGAAGAAAGCTTATGGAGAAGACCAGCATGTCAAACTTTATCAAAAGCTTTAGAAATATCATGAGCAATGGTCTTAACCTCTCCCCCTTTATCTAATGCACGATAAAACCTATCGGTTATTACTGTTAGCAAGTCAGCCGTAGAACGAGAAGATCGAAATCCATATTGATGATCAGAAAGTAAGTTATTAGATTCAAGATGAGAGATTAAGTGCTTGTTATTTAAAGATTCAAAAACCTTGCTTATGATAGCAAGAATACTAATGGGATGGTAGTTAGACGAATCAGATCGCTCTCCAGAATTTTTGAAAATGGGATAACAGATGCCGCTTTCCAGCAGGCTGGAAAACAAGACTCTGATAAGCAATAGTTGAATAGTTTTGAAAGTATTGACGACAACTCCAGAGAACACTTCTGCAAGACAATAATAGGTATGTTGTGCGGGCCACAAGCTGCAGAAGAGTTTAAGCAGGAAATCACTTTAGATACAGAAGTTGGAGTGATACGAATGTCAAGCAATGGATCAACCTGTTTGACTGCTATACCAGGTAGAACGCAACTAGTGGAATTAAGAAACGATATTCATGAAAAGTTCTTAACAAAAAATTCAGCTTTGTCTTTAGGAGAGGTGACAAAGTCCGAACCATACAAAAGAGGTGGAGTTACAGATTTGCCCTTATTATTGATGCTATTAAAGATTCTCCGGAAGTCACGAGAGCCTAATTTTTTTGATGAAATACGAGATTTTATGACCTGAGAATAGCGGGCTTTGGCGTTTGACAAAACCTTTTTACAATGGATTTTAGCAGTAATAAACAGACTTCTGTTTTCTGGAGAATTGTTTTGCTTATAAATATGAAAGTAATGGTTTCGATTCGCAATTGCAGCAGCACAGTGTAAGGAAAACTATAGAGAAGAGTGAGGATTAACCTGGAATCGTCGATTGAGAATAAAAGATAACATGCCAACCTGAATCCACGAAGTTATGTTAGAAGCACATTTGCCAACAAAAAGACGAAAGATTTCTACCTAGGGCTATCGCGAAGAAAATCACGGAAAGTGTCCCAGCCAGCTTTAAGGTAGTTGTAAGAGGTACAATGATAGGGGGATTCAGATAATGTAGAAGAATGAGATATTAGTTTTAGAGAGATCAAACTGTGATCAGAAGCACCTAAGGGTGGATGAGGAGAAACTGAGCACTGACTAGAATCAGAAACAAGACATAAGTCAAGTAGAGAAGGTAAATGATTTGGGTTTTCTGGAAAGCGAATTGGAAAGTTGACTATTTGAGTTAGGGATTGAGCAAGACAAAAGTTGTGGCCTTTAAGTCAGTGACACTTGAGCCAAGCCATTCAGTGTGATGAGTATTAAAGTCACCGGAAACAACAATATTAGCTGATGGATAAAGAAAGAGGGCTTGGTCAATTTGATCAGAAATAGCATCAAAAAAGTGCAGTCTTGAGATGAAAGAGAACAATATAAAACAAAGAGAAAGGTGATAGAGTGAAGTGGTGCTAAACGAAACCACATAAAAGAATAGGCTGTGTATTCAAAACTTGTTTCCCGACAAATGGGTGAATTCTTACGAAGGTAAATGCTCAGGCCAAGCATGTAACTATTGGAGTCTTTGCGAATTAAGGGAAGATAACCATCAACACTACAATCACAAGATGAGACAGTTGAACTCAAATTAGTCTCACAAAGAGCAAGTAAGTCTGGTGAATTTTGCAAGAGATAAGACACAACAGAAGAAAAGTTACTTCGAAGACCACGAATATTAGTAAATAATAGGTTTAGAAAACTTGGTGATGATGATGGTTTTTTGTGTTTTATAGTTTTTGGTTCTTTATTCATTTTTAAATTTGTTAAAGAACTTGACTCAAAGCATAGATAGTACTCAGTACACTGTTTAATAGCCCAAGCAATTGCCTCTTTACAAATAATAAACCCTAAACCGTAACAAAGGGCTCCAAATGTGGCCTTAGCAATGCACACTAAAAGTGCAAGCAGAGACACCATCCATGCGCAACATGGCACTGTTAATACTTTGATATCTTTCAGCTATTGATGGAATCAGCCACTCTGAGAGCTACCACAGAGTTCGGGAAACCTGACTACCAGCCGGCCTCAGAACCATAAAACTGAGTTTTAGAGCTGTACCTTCATTAGGAGATAATAGAATGAGTTGCCAAGTCATAAAAACAGAGACACAAGCAAAACCCATGCATTGAGTCAAGAAGATCCAGCATTCAACATCCTAAACTGGAAACAATGTTCAAGTGTACTTTTCTTATTAGGAATATTATATTTAAGATTTCTTCTATTTAAGTGTTTAGATTATAATTCCTCATTATAGTTTTATATGGAAAACAAAGTCAATTGTTCATTTGTAAATGATTATGGAGCTTGTTATAAACAATCATATACCCAAGTAAGAAATCTGAATGAAGATATTGACATGAATGATCATAAATTACATAAAGTATATGCACACATCATCGTGATATGTTAATAGTAATATATGAGAGTTATCAGAAAATTGCTGTAATCCATTTCTGACTCACAAAAATATGTGTTGAAGTAAAAGTTTATATATTAACGTTTTAATGGGTAATACCATTCTTAATAAGTTGTTTATAGGTTTTTTGTAATAGGATTTGTTCATTGTTTTTATAATAGTATAGTTGAAGTTGTTCGTTGTTTTAATAATAGTATAGTTAATGTTATAGTATTTGAGTAATATAGTTACATTTTCTTTTCAGCTTCTCTACAATGCATTACTGCATTGGTTTGCAATATTGCAATGACTACAATGTATACTGTATTAGAAGCAGAAATTGTAGGTTTAAATCTTATACCTGGAAAAAAGCTGTGTCCAACCTGTCGAAGGAAAGTAATGAAAGATTCATCATAAAAGTATGAGTGAAAATAATGATGAAGATTTTGATATTGTTAGTGAAACATCTATTCAAAATAAAAAAAAGGGTGTAAATACACACTTTACTGCTGCTGGAGTATCTCCTATTAAGGTCAAAGGATTGCATAAGTCAGGTAAAATCAAGAACACATTCAGTATGCGTCTGTGCTATTTATCAGAATTTAAAACTGATTTTACATCCTCTTGGTGTGACATACAAAGAACTGTTACCTTATATTGTATGTGACATGACTAATAAAGACTGTATGATGCACAAATGTGAAAGATGCCCAGCAACTATGAATGCATTGGTTGAAAAAATTTATAAATTAATTGGAGTTTGAAGATGACAATGAAGTAAAATTTGATCAGTGGCCAACAACAGATAGGTTAAACTTAACACATAATAAAGATCCAGTGTCTGAATACATTGAAATAGTATTTAAAAAACTGACAAAAGTTGCACCACACTCGTATTTAGTAAAGAGTCAAGCATCGTAACAGAGATCAAGAAAGGAAGATATGAATGAGTTAACAGCATTATTTTTGGGCTATTTTTCAGAAAAATATAAATTTGTAGTTCAGGATGAAGTTAAAAGTTTCATTGGACAAACTTATAATATACACTTCATCCTGTGATTGTTTATTTTAAAAAAGAAGGTTTTCTCAATCACAAATCTTATTGTATTATTTCAGATGTTATGATGCATAATGTGAACGAGGTGTATAAAATTATTGATGTTGTCAGCAACGATATTAAAAAAAATCTACCTCAAATTAAAAATATTGAATACTTTACTGATGGGTGTGCAGGTCAATATAAGAATTGTAAAAATATTTTGAACCTTTGTTTCACTCTTGAAGATTTTGGTCTTTCTGCTAAATGGAACTTTTTTTCAACTAGTCACGGCAAGCAACCTTGTGACGAGATAGGTGGTAGAGTCAAACGTTTAGCAACACTAGCAAGCTTGCAAAGAGATATGGGTAATCATATTTTTTCTCCACAAGCAATGTACAAATATTGCAATGAAAACATTGAAGGTGAGCATTTCATTTATATATCATCAGAACTTGGTGAGAAACACTCTTAAAGAACGATTGTATACTGCAAATACCATACCTGGAACACGTAGTTACCATCAGTTTGTACCACTTGGCCATCAAAAGGTTAAAAAATATATGTTTAATATACCTTTTATCATCTTTAAAAAACATGCATAATTTTTATTGGCAAACTCCAATAGATTTTTTTTTGTACGAAACCATCGTCAAAAGTATTTTTGTTTCATTTTGGATAATTTTTTTGTTTTATTTGGGACAATAAGTTAAACGGAATAAATACATATGCTTATTTTTTCTAGATAGGCGCAAAGCTATGCAGTATTGATGAAGATTTTGCTTTCATTCATGACTTTGGAAACATCCCTGTAACAATTGTAAACTTAATACCAGGTGATTATGCCTGTTTTTCCTTTGAGCAAAAGTGGTGGATCAGGGTCATTGAAGACATTAATCTAGAAGAAAAAGATGTGCTTGTCAAATTTATGTGTTCAAATGGTCCAGCACGGTCATTTAAATGGCCACCAGTGAATAGCTAATTTTGAATGTCCACATCATTTCTAAAGTTAAAGTACCGACCACAAAAACAGGGTTTTGCTAATATTTAGCCAAAGACGACTTGAAAAAAATTGCTTTCCTTAATGAATAGAGATTTTTTATATTTAAACTAATTTCAAATTTGCTGAGTCTGATATGTCTTATCCATACTTTTTTTTAATCTTTTATTTTTTGTAAAATTTATAAATAATGTGAATGAAAAGCATATTATTATATTATTGTTAAAAGCATATAAAATCGCTTATATTGAGTATTTATTTTTCAAAAGGTTTTTTATACCTCATAATTTGTTGTAAAAAATTAATAAAAACAATAAAGTTGCTAAACTGTTAATTTCTAAGTTGATTAATTTGTAAAAAGTTGGGATGAATTGCCTGATTTTTAAAATATCATAAAATTTTCTGTTGATATCAAACCTCAATAACTCCTCAATTAAACGTAAGGCCAAAAAAAAAATTGGTTCGTAAGGTTGATATACATCTTATCTTTAAGAAAATAAAAACAAATTTTTTTTCTATCTGTCAGATTTTATTTATAGCTATAATTGCCGGAGCCCTTTTTTATTGTCATTATTAGGTACACTTTATAAATCCTAGAATAAACTACATTACCTTGCTTCGAAAGATACAAAACTAAAGTTTTCGGGCTTAGCAGGTTTTATGCTCTTTGGTACCAAGTTTCAGAATCGCAGCATTATTAAAAGCACCATATAAGGGTAATAATAAACAGAAATATTTTTGGCACTCCCCCATCCTCCCCTCATTTTTCAGTCTAAATCAAACAAACTTAAAGTTGCTGTAAATCCTAAACGGATAAGAATTTTATAAAAAAAGTTTACGGTCTTTCCTAAGTTATGTCTCTAAACATTTGTGTCAAATTTCAGAAAATTTGGTGATGTAGGGTGCAGGTTTGCGTTTTTTTGAAAAATTTTTACTCGAAATGTAGTTCCATTATTAGTATGAAGAAGTTAGAATTTATTGCTTTCAGTTTTCAGTTACATTTAGATAACTCATGGTCATGAACTCGCAAAATAAACTTTTCGAAAAAAAATATTCTGCCTTTTTTAACAACTTTTAAGCTATGTTTATTTAGCCATTTTAAAAATATTTTACATTCAAGCATGCATAAGAGCATACGTCCCTTAGCTTACAACATCACTCAAGTCAAATATTGGCGGTTTTTACGTTTTATTGCCGATCGACGGAGTTGTTTATTGCGCATCTAACCCTTGGTAACATGATATAGACTTCAGCAAACTTTGCTGAAATCTATATCATGCGACCAGTGTAGAGTATTGGTCTTGGTCTCGGACCTCTACTGTCTTTTACTTTCTTGATTCTTACAAAAAGTATCGACTCAATGAATGGATTAGTTATTAATAACAAACCGTAGATCGCCATAACTTCCTGCTCTCAATGAAAGACTTGATCCCGGCCTTGTAAAATCTTTCAAAGTCTTGGCCTTTACTGTCATGACAACATCTCTGAAAGTAAGTAAACGAAAACACTATAAGAATCTATAAAAACCAAAAAAGACCTAATAAACTCCAACCACCCCTCCTCCTCCCTTCCAAAAAAAAACGTGTTTTTTTGGGTGAAAAAAAACAAAATAGTAAAAAAGCAAATTTTTTTGTAACTCCACGACATGTTATTAGAAAAAAAAGATAAATATTTAAACATTTTTTGAGTTCAAATAATTTTTTTTTGTGGGTTTTTAATTTTAACGCGCGTTCAATTCATGACTTTCTAAGAAATATAAAATAATAATAATTAAAATTTATATTGGTTAAAATGTATTCATTAGATTACTAAAAGCAGCTAAGAAAATTAAAAATATCATCGTATTTAAAAACGAAAATAAAATTTTAAGGAGGAGGGGGAAAGGGCTATATTTTTGTTGCGTAGCTTTTTGTTTTAGGGGAAGGGGGCGAGGAGGGACAGTAAAAGGTTACCATTTAGGTTACTAGGGAGGAGGAAGGAGGGTGGGGGGATAAGAGGGGTTAGGAGTCCAAAAATGTCAAAATTGCGTGACATAATTTACGGGTGACCCTTAACTTGGTAGCGCATATTTTTTTTCTTCAATGTGTTTCAATATAAAAAAAAAAAAAAAAAAAAAAACGCAAAAGAAAAGAAATAACAAGATGCAAAAGCGAAATTTTTGAAGCGTAAAATTCATGAAATTGATTCTAAAACTTCTCAAAATATTGGGAAAACAAAGATCCAGACAATAAGAGAGTGCTTTGAACGCCAAATAACCAAGGGGTCAACAGAATCAATTGAACATAGGCTGTGTCTGGATAGTGTGATTGAAATGATTGTCAGTACCAGGTACCCATTGGCATTGTTAGATCAACCGTGTTTTAGAAAGATGATAAAAATGTTTGACCCAGAAATTTAAATTGCCATATAACTAACAACTAAATGTAAATACTGTAAAATGTAAATGTAAAAAATTATACTCTAAATTTCTATGCACATTATTCACCAAATTTAGATTTGATACAACGCACTGGGTTGCCTCATATAAATATTCTATTATTGGTATATCTAAAAGACGAAATATCACTAGAAACCCAATATAAACCAATAAACGCGCAATAACTTGAAGTAAACAAAAATAACCACGAAGTTATATTTTCAATATTTTTTTAGATTTTTTTTTGGCTAATCATACGTAGAATTACCGTAATTTATGGAAAAATACCGAAATTTAAAGCCAAGTAATAGTATTATCCAGCAAACTTATGGTACGTAACCACTAATTATACTATACATATCTTTACATAGTAATAGTAATTACAACACTAAATGCTATAATTTTTACTTTAACTTTTATTTTGCAAGTTTTGTAACACTGAACAAGCGGACAAACAAACGTTTTAATCTGCAACATACACGACTGAAAAACTTGTTGATTTGTTCACGCAAAGTAACATATTATCTTGATGGTTAGACGAAGAAGGGTCTCACAGCATTGTTCCCTGCAATATTTGCGTGTTTCTATGATACCACTCTCGATCAAACACAACATTTTTTCCTAACTTTTAATTGGAACTTCAACATTTGCACACAAGTGAGATGGTTGCATAACTTTAAAAAAATGTCTTGACTATTGTGGTATTGGAGAAGTTATGCTGATTGTTTCAGGCAATGAGCCTAATATTGCTAAAGCCATCAGACAATTACAGGAAAAAACGTAGCCATATTAGTTTACGAGTCTGAATCTGATTCTGAACATGAAAAACATAAGAAAGTCACCCATTCTAAATCTGATACAACTTGTTTATTCCTGTCAGAATATATTCCATTTCACCAAATGCCTTGTATGACTCACACACTTCAGCTTCTTATAAAACCAATTTAAGAACATTAGGGTTCAACTTTCTCAGTAACGAGAAAAGATGGAAGATGGAACAGTACATATCAGATTATCAACCGAATGTTAAAAGAAAAGACACTGGTGAATGAAACTGCTAATATAAATAAGTATATATTGTTATTTATTTTATTAGCGTAAACAAACTATTCTTTTGAATTTAAAATTCATAAAATTCAAGTCTTCTTTAAACTAAGAAAATAAATGTATTAATAAATTATAAGAAATTCTTTAGTCATTATTATTGAAAACAAGTTTATATAGTAAAGACTATTAAATCATATGACAAAGCATGGAAAATGGATGTAAAACAATGACAATTATCAGTTGTTATAATTGGTATTAGTAAACTTTAATTTCAGATGATTTACTTAAATTCAAGAACTGAGACATTCAAAGCAAGTGAATGATTTTTTTGTTTCAAAGCATTTCCTCACTTTTATAACCTTTCGCAGTACAAGGGATATACTTCAAACCAATACCTAATCTCTTTCAAAGGTTTTACTATCTATACTAAACTTGGAATGCCAAGTTTAGTATAGATGGTAAAATGCCAAAGTTTAGCATAGATGGTACGCCAGAAACGGACCTTGCTTCATGTAGCGAAGACAAGCGCGGATCCATAGGGGGGGGGGGGATAAGACAATGGGGACAATCGCCCCCTCCTTAAAAAGTTTTGAAAATGTTATTTTTGTAAATCTATATATTAAATACAACACATTGTTTGAAAACGGAAATAATGTCTAAATAAAACTACAATTTTAATAAAATTATATGGTGCAAATTCAAAAGTGTGTGATTGCTTGGTTACAAATCTTTAATCTGAAAATCGCCCCGTGATCGTTGAGGTAATGTTGGATTATTATAATCGTCTTTAGTGAGGATACTTATAGTATAAGTTGACTATTTCCGGCGTAACGTTGTTGTCAATTATAATCATCAATTGCTTTTTGATCATAGGCGCAATTATATTCAGTTTCTTTTCTGGCTTTTACAATCGGAACAAATGTTTGAAAATCTTGATTTGTCGCTTGAAATGTTTTAAATGCGTCAGTTCCTTAATTTTCCGTTAACATGCGCTCTGCTCCCAACGCTAAAAATGCCATATATGGTATTTGTTCTGTTAAAGATCGATGAACTTGCAATTCGGCATCCACTGTTGCTTCATGTTACCTTCTTAACCATTGCCCTTCTTTATAATTGCCAAAATTGGATAAAACATATTCTGGGCCATTAGGTGGTTGTTGACTTTGAGATTGACTGAAATTAATTTGTTTTTGAATTTTTTCCGCTTCGTTTACATAATCTTGTTTATAAAATTTGAAAGCATTTGATTAAACTTTTTTTGCAATCTTATTATAAATCTCCTCTACAGTTAATACGTTTCTTTTCATTGAATGAAACATGTTTTTTTAATAATATTTATTTATATAACAACTTCTTACGCGATGAGTAATATTAAAAGTTGAAGCTTTAAATATAAAAGCAAAAATGGGATGTACAAATAAATTAAGCATATTTATATATTTTTTAAAGTCTTCTGAATTAAAATTATTATAAATAATCGCGCAGTTTATTATAATGGGATTCAACAAACTCCCACGTCAAACGTTGTCTTTCGATTTTTTTAAAAAGTTTGTTTTGTCAATTTTCCTTTTTCGCCAATATTTACAAATGGATATATCATTTCAATTACAAATGTTTTAATAGACGGACACACATAGAGCTTATAAGCATTTTGAATGTTATTTCGATCTTCGTCTGTCAAAAAATCGATAGACAGTAACACCTTTAGATTTAACCACTTTATAAAAATGTCCTAAATGAAAATAAATTTCATAACTCTTTTATGTTTTACGTTGCTTTATTCTTCGTCCATAGCCAATCTTCTTAATTTTTTCTTTTGTTTTCACTCGATTTTTTTACAAACCAACTCATGTTGGCTAAATGTATAAAAAATTTCGGGTTTAGCATTTGTGTTGATTCAACGTCTCATTTTTTGGTTTATTATCAAACAAAGATTTCAAATGTTCTTGCTCCAATTTGCTTTCGGTATGATCTTTGTTGGTCACTTCGTTTAGCCACTCGTCAAACTCAATCAAATTCATCATCAGAAAGCTCAGATATATCAATCAATCAGAAAGCTCAGATATATCAATCAATCAGAAAGCTCAGATATATCAATCAATCAGAAAGCTCAGATATATCAATCAATCAGAAAGCTCAGATATATCAATCAATCAGAAAGCTCAGATATATCAATCAATCAGAAAGCTCAGATATATCAATCAATCAGAAAGCTCAGATATATCAATCAATCAGAAAGCTCAGATATATCAGAAAGATCCGTGTCTAAAAGCTCCTCTTCACTACTGCTGACTAAATTATATGGTTAGGCTAAATTTTTTTTTCTTGAAGTGTTTTTTTATTTGGTGACTCATAAACAATAGGTTCATCAGCAATAGTTTTATCTTCCACGCTGTTTTTATTTTCTTTTTTCGTTTTTTAAAGCAGCCACACCTTCGAGTTCAAAAAGATTTGTACTCGCTCGCACTCAAACATATTTATAAAGAGAAAAATTGGAAACTTAGATAAAAGTAACCGACGAGGTTCTTGACTGTCGTTTAAAGTTATGATCAAATTGAAACTATCTCTTATTTTATTCCATGGCAATATTTTGAAGCGAAATAAAATGAAAAAAAGAGAGTGTGGCTATTGACATATGTGATCCGCTTGTTATTAAATCTTCATATTGTTTTTAACGTATTCATGACAAAATCATGAAAGTTTTTTTGTTCCCCGTAAACAAAAACGAAAAGAGAATCATTGCGACAAGTAAACATAAGTTTTCATTTAGTCATGACTAAATGAAAATTTATGTTGACTTTTCGCAATGCTTGCCGCATTACAGTTGCAAAATTTGCAATCCCTTTTTTCGCTTCACCTAATATATGACATGCCACTAAACGTAAACATTTATTTTTCAATCCTCTTCGATTTTTCATTATAGAAATGAGTCTATTAAATTCCCCATTGCCAATTATTAAGGAAAATAACACCTCAATTCCGTTTGACAAACTTGGAAATTACATAACACTTTTAGTGTCGTAATGAATATCATTACAGATTTCATTTCCATCGAATCGAATTTCTTTTTTAGCCACATCAATGCAACATTGATCAAAAGACGAGTTTAAATGTTTCATATTAATTATTTGATAGGTAGGTGGAATAAATGATTTTAATTCGTCTAACGAGTAATAATTTAATAACTCAAGACACGCTTTTTGCAATGTTTTTCCTGTTATTCGAATTCCATCTTGAGCATTTACGCAATAAATATAAATTTTATAACCGTCTGCTTTTTTGCATTCCATCCATAGAGGCCGTTTAAAATTAATTTATGGAATTATAGAATTGTTCACTTTATCACCATTTCTATTTGCTTCCTGTCTTTTCCCAGTTAAAACCAATTCTACATCTTGTGTTTCAACTAGCCATTTTAAACAATGCAAACTTTCAAGAGTTTCATGTTCGCCCAACTTATATACCAACTTTTCCGTTTTGCCTAATCTTAATACTTGACCATTTCTTTCGTTTTGTCTTTTATCGAGTATTTCAAAAGAAGAAAGTTGGTAAAATAAAACTGGTATTTATCGAGTATTTCAAAAGAAGAAAGCTGGTAAAAATATTCCGCCAATATGAGCATGAACTTCTTTCTTTACACGCAAAACGCACTGAATTAGTGCACTTGTTTTAAATGTTTCGTCGCCTTTATCATACTTTTCAATAATTTTCTCCCATGTCATATTAGTATGTACAGACTCCATCAACACCGCAAGCCATCTAACTAGTGCTCCACCATATTAACCGTTTTCATCAGCCATATCATCATTGTTTTCATTTTACTTTTAAATGGCAAAACCTCTTGCCATTTTTTAACAAAATCACTTTCTGTTGAAATGTAAACGGACTGAGAGCCATTTGTTGACATACCACCATTCATGCATTGTTCAATTAAAAGAAGATGCGCTTTTGTTGGCGGGTGTTGAATGCATACATTACTTAAATAAGAATTGATTGTCCTTGAAAAACCAAAAATAGATATCGATGGTAATATGTGAAATTCTAATTGTTGAAACATTCGACTATCGTAATCAAATAAAACAAAACAAAGAGCTATCGTGTCAATGATGTTATAGATGTGTAACAATTTACTATAAGTTTTTAAATTTAAACATTGCCACATTTTCATCACATTCTCCAATGGAATTTTTAACTGTTTTCTTTCCTCTTCTTCATATTTAGATTTTGTTAAAAAATTGTCAACAAAATTGTCTAATGACGGAATTCGGGCGCATTCTAAACTGTTTTGATTAATTTTTGAATAAGGAAAACAATTTTTTCCAGTTAAAAACGGTGTACCATCAGCGTCAAAATTCAATTCAAAATATTTTTCAGTTTTAATTATATTTTCCTTCAATAAATAATCTAATATAGCAAGACAACTTTCATATTTGCACCCAAATTTGTTGTCGCGTCTGCTAATTTACAATTTAAAATTTTTAAAAAAATCGAATATGTTTAAAAGTAACGGTCTTTACTTTTCCTAAAGTGTCAGCAAAGTAATTCGTCAGCACTACTTCCCCCAAATATTTGTTCTATTTCTTATAAAGCTGACGGATATTGTTGCATTCATGGATGAGTTAGTTCAGTAAAATGAGGTAATATCATGAGTAACTGTAAAAGGCAGAATTATATGCATAACATTAATTTGAGGACTTTTAACACGACCATATTTTAAGTTACAATATTGGTGAGATAATCCCAAAACTTTTCCTGTCCAATGATCACGATCTATAACACCATAATCAAAGAAGAAAATATTTTATTTTATAAGCATTTTATTGATTCTTTCTTTCTTAAACACAGCTCATATGCAATTAACGTGAAATGAACTTTTTTTTGCTCCTCGCATAACATCACTCGTTCCCAAATCTCTCCAACTTTATTGATACTAGCGACAAAATCAAAATAACGAATAGTTTCATCATTGAATAAAACTTGAAGTAGATATAATCTGTCAATATTTTCAATAACATGTTTAAACTCAATATAAAGATAAAAGTTACTATTCTACATTGTTTCCATTTGATCTATGCTTTCATTTAAAACCAATTTTATTTTATTCAACAAATCAAACATATCGTCGTTGCTAAGCAGTAATGACAAAATTTCCCATTCATCACGCAAACTCATTTTTCAATATCGTGTATAATAACAAATATTCCAAACAAGATCAATAGATCGCTTTCAATCTCTTATATCCTCTTTAAATGTAAATACGCTGAAGAAAAAGAGTTTAAACTGAAATGATCAATTTTAGTCAATTCTCCAGCTGTAACTCAATCAATATGTAATTTACAAATAGTGAATTGCAAAGAAGCATTTCTCCAAATTTCGGAGCGCTCTCTTGATGAAATTTTAAATCTGTATTTTCTTTTTTTTAACTTTCTGCAAAACCGACATCTAATTGTTCTAATAAAATTAAATCAAATACCCTTAACGCTTCTAGTCCATCCTTATCTCCCAGCCGATAACACTCTTCCCACTCTTTAGCGATGTCATTTAAAGCTATAGGGCATTATTCAAAAAAATGTTCCATCCTTTCGAATGTGTTTAAAAAATACCATGTCCAATGGTATCGTGGATAACCAGCATGATTTTTTCCAAACGTTTTTCCAGCTAATTCAGCATCAATACAAAACAAGGTGACACTATGACAATAATATTACAACTTTTTTCCAACAGTTTCCGTTTCACAATCAAAACTCTTTAAGTAAGGAAAAAAATTTCGTGACTCATGAAAAAAAGATTACTTTGAGGTGTGTAAAAATCTTTGACACTCTCGTATTTCATCTTTCTCTATAAAAACCTGTACATTTGTGAAGACCACTGACAAATATGCGTTGACAGTTGTCACAAACGCGAAATCGGTAACTGTCTTTAGATAAATATTGATATTTTTTGGAAAGCATCGAAACATAATAAGATTTTTTATTTCTTTTAATAGTTAAAAGTTGGATTGTGCTTTCCCATTTTAATCGCTGATTAAAATGATCTCTTTCTTCGTCACTTGCAAATACTCGTAACGATTATGATCTTCATTTGAAATTTTCTTATTTTCATAAATTTTCGAAAATGTTTTTGTACATGTTTTTAAATTGGTTTGTTTGGTGTCGCCTCTATCTGAAGAAATAAATTTCAACTGAACGCGTTTTATTTAGAAGCTAATTCGAAGACAACAATATTTCAGTGGACTAATGTGTCCGGATTGAAACCTTTCAGAAAGTTCGTTTAAAAAAGTCAAACCAAGAAATTTGAAACGATTTTTCTTTTAAATCGTCCAAAGGACCGACAACATTTTAACATTCTTCTAAGGACAAATTTTCAATTTCTTTATAAGTAAATTTTTTAGTCAAACATTGATAAAGGGAAGCAATAAAACTGATATAAAAACAATAACCTGAAGGCAACCAAGCTGATAAATCAATATACGTTTTTTTCCGTTGAAACTCACTCCAATATTCTGGTTTATCTTTTATCTTCGTTAACGTTCGCCAATATCGAGCGACTTTCCTTACATTTTTTTCATGTAAAGGATTAGAAATCATAAATTGATTTTGCAAATTGCCTGGCACAACTCTATTTTATTTTAAAAATCTTGCTACTTTTCTTGAGGTTATTTTCAAGAGGATGTTTACAATAATAATCATTTAGTTTGTCATTGCGACTTCCAATAACGGAATCATGTAACATGACAAAATTATCTAAACTCACGCGAGTTAAAACCGTAGATTCAAAAGACGATAAATTTAACATAACAAAACCACCTTCCTTGTGGTTTGTGTGCTTTACACCTTCCCAATTTTACGAAAATATTTATTTTTGACTTCAAGGGGTTGAACAAAATGAACAGCAGAACGATATACACTCTTAATAAGATGATACCGATCATTTGAAAGTTCTTTATACCACATGACAACAGATATAAATGCAACTAAAAACTTGTCGATCTTCAACTGGTTGGTTTTCGGTTCGTACTAACTCTTGCAAAATGGTCAAATTTGTTTTTTTGCTAATAAACCTCTCAATTTCATCCCAAAACATTTTTCGTTTTAACAAATCATCCAAATTGCTTCCCTGATTTTTACTTGGATAAGTTTTACCTGGATTGAAGTCAATACATTCTTCATAAATTGAACTTTGTTGTCAAAATTTTTTTTTGACTTTTCCAATGTAAACTTCATTTATTTATATTTTCTAAAAAAAACTCTTTGAATTTAATAAAACTTGCGAGGAAAAAAAAATAATTATTCATTTTTAATAGAAAATATAAAAATGCTTTTTAAGAAAAAAAATCTTTATCAAATATCAGCAGTTAATACACATCAATATAAACAACGATATAAACCAAATAAACTACGAGTTTTTTCACAATTTTACAACAGTAAATGAAATCCTGTTTTGAGGATTATTTAAAAAAAAAAATAGTCAAAAGAGATTTAATTTGATTCAGATCTTTGAATCCAGCCACATTAGTCCACTAATCGGTGGAGTTAAAAATCTTGTCTCTTTTTTCCAATATTGTGGCAATTTTAGTTTCACATACCATTCGTCACTTTTAAATTTCACTTTCCAATCATCACTATCTTGGTTTTCATCTGATTTAAAATGTGTTAACATTTGACGACAGACTTTCACATTTTATTGCATTTGTCGAACCAAAACCTTGATCTCCTCGTTGTGTAACTCGAATACTCATCTTTTCAGTTTGATTAAATCGACAATTGTTGTATTTCACCATCGTTAATTGAGCTACTGCTAAAGTTTTACAAAGAAACTCTGAATGTTTATCTTCATTTCTTAAACAAATTTGGATGGGTCTTGTGAAATCCGAGTCTATTATTCCACTAAACAAAGTCACATTTTTCATAAATAAACTTGAACGAGACATAACTGTTGTGAAATATCCAAGAGGTGGTTGAACGATAACACCAGTCGAACATTTTGTTGGAACACCAGGTATTAACAAAACATCATTTAAAAGACACAAATCCTAACCAGCAGCAAAAGACGAACCCTTTTGAGGTCAACGCGCTCCGTTTTCCAAAATAAAATCAACTATTAACATCTAAACTATTTGAATAAAATTTTTTTTTCAAAATAAAAGATAATCAAAAATCTATGATAATAATTATTAAAAACTTATAGTTATACTTATTTTGATAATGAACATCAAAATTTACATAAATAAAAAAATCACCAATTTTTTTCAGCAGCACAAAATATATTTTGAAAAAACGCAGTTTTTATTGAAATATAAAAATCAAAACTGTTAAAAATTAAAAATTTTTTTTAAAATAAATTTCATTTTTAAAAAAAAAACACCTTTATATAATTTTTTTAAATTTATATATAATTTTTTTAAAAAGTTTTATAAAAACGCCTTTATATTTATTTTAAAAACTCTTCATTCCGTGGAAAAATCTCTCACCAAATAAAGTTTTAAATTCATCAATATTTCTGATTGTTTTTTCGCACATTATTTTAAATAAAAATTCGTGCTTTAGGTCACCAATAAAGTCGCAATTGTCTATAAATAATTTCACAAATGAAATCAATTGGGCTTTACTGACTTCTAATTTGAGAGATTCACTATTAAATACATTCTCAAAGGTTGGATCATTTAAAGTTAATTGTATATAATACAAACCTCGTCGTGGATTTTTTTCTTTTTTCCTTTAAAACCAATTAGACAATGATATATGACAGCAAAATAATAATTCTTTATCATATAAAACATTAATGGCTTGTGCGTCAAACAGGAAGAATATATATCAAAAGGTTGACATATACTATTTCCTTCTTTTTGAAAAATAAAATCAACATTTAAAACGAAACCAAGCAAAGCTGTGGTACAAGAAACTCGATTTTGTCCCTTTATATATCTCTTTAAATATAAATAAATAGATTCATTAATTGCACAACTATTATAAAAAACTTCTTGATTGCAACCTTTACCTTCGTATTTCCTAGCATTTACGTGTTTTTTGATATTCATATTGACATATTTTAATTCACACTCCTTTATGGGATTGCTTTTGTGAGTAACATATGTGGCCATAATGTTTATCCCACTAAAACCACACCAAATAGAAATGAAAGCCACACTTTATTTTTGTTGAAAGTTTCATGCGGCCCACCTGTGTTAAGCATATCTAAGCCATATAACACTTCATAAATAAAATTAGGACAAAATTTAAAAATTAATGTTTTAAGAACTAATTAGTTTTATTATTTAATATTTCAACTGTTAATATGTTAGTATACGTAGTTTATAAATATATTAAAACAAATATTTCAAATACCATATTTAGCAATATTATAAAGTTTTTTTGAAAGATATTTTATTTGAGTAGGGAAAATTTATTTATTCATCTTTGAATAACAATATCTAATTCTTGCTTCAAGCTCTTCTAAATTCTCAGCTCTTCAAATATTCTCGTAAACTAGCCGTTTTAAATCAACCCAAAAATTTTCAATTGGTCTTGCTTCTGAAACGTTAGCTGGGTTTATATCTTTGGGTACAACTTTGATTTTTTTCAATTTTAAAAAGTCAATGACCAACTTTGCGTAATGTGATCGAGTTAGATCAGGCCAGAAGATAAACTCATTGTCTTTTTTATAATATTCTATACTAGAGGAAGTAAAGTTTTTTCTAGAATCTCTTTATAAGTGTACTGGTTAATTGCCTGCTTATCCTGATGTATATAAAGAGGGCTTATTCCACGCGGGCTAATGCAACAAGAAACTAAGAGCTTGTCCTCGTACTTTTTACGCAATTGTATCTTACTTGGTCAGAACATTGAGAAGGATCAGCGGCATAAAACATATCATTACCAGCTAATGTGCTATTGTTTAAGGTAAAATAGCTTTCATCATCCATAATAAAATCCAAGTTTTTATAATTTTCGCACAATTTACGACATTTAGGACGCATAGATTTCTTCTACTGATGGCGATTCTATTAATTTTACGATCTGGACGATTTGTTTTTTTGAAAGTTCGAATGTTAGCCATTGTTTTTAATACTTGGGAAATTCGAGTTTGACTACAGTTAAAAACTTGAGCTACTTTTTTTTAAGAGCACCCTGACTTATTTTCAAAAAATGCAGCAATCTTTGGAATATTTTCTTTAGTTGCTACCTTAGCGATTCGACCACTTCCAACTTTTCTTTTTAGAGATCCATTCTCCAATTTTACGATTTTATTGTAAGCAGTTGATCTGGGTAAACATTCCATAAACTGCTTAGCAACAAACGCTTTACCTTTTTCTCGATTTTTTCGAGGTCCTTTACTTTGACCATTTTATTTTCAATATTTAAATAATTTTTTTAACTTAATTAAATTTAAATAGATTATAAAATCCTCTTTCAAATAAGTATAAAGGTTTTTTGCGTGCATGAAATAAATTACATAATAAATGCAATTAAAATTTGTCCGAAATTTTATTTATAGCCGAAATTTTATTTATAATTTTATATATATATATATATATATATATATATATATATATATATATATATATATATATATATATATATATATATATATATATATGTTATTTACCACTCTCCTTTATAGGATGGTGTTTGTGCGTTCCATATGTGGCTTTAATGTTTATCCTATTAAACTACACTAAATAAGAACAAAAGCCGCATTATTTTCCTACAAGAAAGTTATAACAAATGCATAAAGAAATCTTCTGACTTGTTTAAATTTCATATTTAAGTCAGTAGATTTACTTATGTATAGAATATACAAATAATTATACATACATACTATACAAATAAGCATCATGCTGTATATTTACTTATTTGTATAGAAATACCAATTAAAAAATTTAAATGGGAAAAAATCATAATTTTTGCTTTTATTTAATATTTTAACGTACAATAACGTAATTTATACGTACAACAACTTTTCATTAAATCTAAAAAATTTATTCTGTATTCGTTCTGTACACAAAACTAATCTGAATCTACTTGAATGAATCATGCAATCATTAACTGGAATGCAGTTTAACTCTTTTATTCCACTTTTAAGCACTATGACCACATGCGGGCCACATATACCTTTCTTGTCGGGATATATATATATATATATATAAATATGTATATATATATATATATATTTTTTTTTTTATACAGTAGTGTCCAAAAGTAAATGGACAAACACCTTTTTTGTAATATTTTTCATTGAGTTAACATTTTTAAATGAAATTTTGCATAAACATGTCAAACTATACTATAATTATGGAAAAAAAAATCCAAATTTAGGAGTAGTTACTCAAAATTACAATCAAAAAGCAATTGGACCAAATAAATATATCCTTTAAAAAAAAAAACTTTCTCAGCAAAGGATAAACCTTCAGCATTTTTCATCAAGAATTCTGTTAAATATAATGTTACATAGTCTTATATTCTGTTACAAAATGTATAATATATAAAAATAATAATCTGGGCATAATCCTAGTACTTCGTTGGAAAACCTTTTGCCGCCACAACAGCATTACATCACGTGGCATTGAATTAACCAAATTAATTAAAACATCAATTGGTATTTCCTCCCAAGTGCGCTTAATCAACTCAAACAAATCATTCTGATTAGATAGTTTCCGAACACTAATTTTTCTCTCAATATGTTCCCAAAGATGTTTGGGTTCAGGTCCGGAGATTGTGACGGCCATTCCAAGATACAAACTTTCTTTTGAGTCGAAAATTTCGTGACTAGCTTGGAGGTGTGTTTTGGATCGTTGTTGTTTTTAGCTGCAAGGAAGACAGCTAGATGAAAGATTTTGTCAAATGCCTTTTTGAAGTCGATACTAATACATCGAACATATCTACCTGAAGTTAAGAGTTTGTTTAAGGTCCAAATAACTACCATAACTAACGCTGAGCGTTAGCTGTAATGTTATAGGACCAGGCACAAATGTTATAAGGACCAGGCACAAATACAAATTAGACTTTTTCTGAAGAATGGCGAATGGCTAGTTTTGGCAGTATGTATAATTCATGAGAATAAATGTAATAATTTGCTATTATCATATGATGATAAGGTTACTATCATAACTTGCCATTTATAGGTTTTAAGTATCAAATATTTTTTCCTGCACACATTTCAAGCACCGTCATGGATTAGAAATGTTTTTGATTTCAGCGAAAGATCAAAAGGCTTTATGATATCTAACTAAAATCATTTTTCTTGCAGCAAGAGTTAGATCCAAAGAGTGTCGTTTCCATTATGGATTCAATAAAATTTGAGCATGGAGTAGTACATAGAACTTCTGTTAGACATCAGTACCGTTAGTGTCTGCTTTTTAGTAAAGTTTGTAGAAGCTATACTTTCAACTCTACTTTGACTTGACGATGAGGAAAATATTAAAAATCATATTTATAATTGTTACCAAAAGCTTGTAATAATTGAACCAATCAAAAACTATTAATATAAAAAACATAAAAAAAAACGGACTTTGTTTTAATGTCTCTTTTGATATCATAAATAGCAAATTAAACTTGGTATGATATAATTTGTTTACCTTAAATTGTCTTTAAAAATTTTCAATTGTTCTCTCCTTTTACTTTTTTCATTTAATTTGCAACCTTAAGTAGAAAAGATGTGCTATGTCTTTGAATATTTTATTGCGATCAATAACTATTATTTGTTGAGCAAACAAATTTTGTTACATTTTTATTGTTTTATAAATGTTTAATTCTATCAATTCTATTCTTGCATCGTAACAAATCAATAGTTTTATATCTCAAAAGAGTTAATAAAAGAAATTGTGGTGAGCCTCATTCAGTTTATATCACCTATTAAAAATTTATTAGTTTCTGATTATTATATCGTTCTATTTTTTTTTAATTCTCATTGTTTTATCCATTAAATATAACTTGTTAAGTTTTCACCATCTCATTCAGAGATACGAAAACAAAAATTTATATTAGATACAAAGATATTCTTCAAGTTTTTATAACTAACAATTATATTAACATAAACTCTATGTTAGTATAATTTAACAATGTTTAAATTAACAACTATTTGTTATATATAGTTTTTATCTCAAACACTTCCATTCAAATTTACTGTTAAAAATGTTTTCCTTATATCTTTTATCATAAAGGATATTTTCAACAGTAAATTTGAAAAAGTTGTTTGAAAAAACTTTATATAAAGTAGTTGTTTGAGGTATAAAGTATATCTAAAATTGTGTTGAAATAAGATATAAAGTTAAATAAATCGTAACAATACTTCTTTTTTACTTTCTTTTATAATTAACTTACTAGATTATTGAATGCGCATGCGCTATTATAAATTAAAAAATTATATATCCGGATATGGATGGATACACGGATATCCGTGTTTCCATATTTGATCAAAGTCTATTTTTTATATATTGCGATATAAGAGGCGCATTTTCTTTGGATGACTGACTGGTAACAATGACTATACATTTAATAACTCAAATACTTTTAGTAAAACTTATATAGCATATCACAAATATAAATGTACTTTAAAACTTGTTACACAAATTTCATTAAAATAGTAAAAAGTTTTTTTATTTTTTATCAATTAAGGATCGTTTTTTCTTATAATATACAAAATCGTGAAAAAAATTTGTGACTTTGTGACTTCAATTATTCATCCTAAAAATATATTTGATTTTTCTTTGAGTAAATACAAATTCTAATAACAAATCAAATTTACAATTTAACGGATTAAAAACTGATTTGAACAGATTTCCACATGTAGTATTTTTTAAAAGACAGTAGGGTGTGTTATTTTTATTTAGTTCGTTTTCTTAACAAACGGGGTTTGTTTTAAAAATACTTTATTTAACAGATCGTTTATATGAAGTTGAAAAGTTTGTTTAAAAACGAAATATTTTTTTGGGGGAAAAAAAAAAAAGAAAATTTGGGAAAAACAAATAAAAAGGTAAACTTGTTGACTCTAACTGAACTTTATTGATAATTATTAAGTTGTTTAGAGCAAGGTGTTGGATTATGTTCTATGTTTAAAGTCATTAACTTTAAACATAGAAGACATATCCAGAAATGCCTAGAGTGCTTACTTATGGCAATCTTTTTAAGTTTAAGTTTCTACATTCAGTAATTAATTTCTTTAACTACATAATGTCAAAAACGTTACAATGTTTTCAAAAACTAATGATAAAATATTTTTTCCACTATTCTCAACTAGATTTATATTTATCGATATATTTGAAATTTCATAGTAAGATGTTTTTGATGCATTCTTGCATTGGTTTATATATATTAAAAACAACTATCTGCTATATATATTAAAAACAACTATCTGCTATATATATATTAAAAACAACTATCTAAAAACAACTATATATTAAAAACAACTATCTGTTCTATTACATAAAATCGTATATAAATACAAAGTTATAATTCCCATGACAATCATAAAACTACAATAGTCATTAAAATAGTAATCATAAATGAATGCGTGACTTTCATCGCGTTTATCTACGTGACATTTACCACGTATTCGTAATAATTTTAAATCACCAACTTTAATAGAACATGCCCTCTTGGTGAATTAACTCATAAGTCTAATCGTTGTGAGGCTCTTATTATTCGTCCGGAGCGCGTTATCTTTTGTTCGTTGCATTGTTGAGAATAATTTCGAACTTGAACGGCATCTTCGTTATATCTTCCTTTCCGTTTTCAACTTCATCTTTTGGAATATCAAGACCATCGTTAAATGAGTCATTTATATTCTGAGAGTCTGGAATACGGCGACAAAAGTGTGAGATATGTGGTGGGAATGCGCTGTTTGCGGTTTCGACGTCAAACGACAAGGTATTTTGCTTCCGTACTATACCTGGTATTCACCACTGATCACATTTTATTTCTTGAGCTGGTTTTACCCAAACATTGTCACCCTCCTTGAATATGTGGTTTACTTCATATTTTTCAGCTTTCTTACGTGTATCGACAGCTGGGATAAAAGAAGTTGGTTTTCACTCAATTGCTGCGATGGACTTTCACTACAGTTTGATGATATTGTCTCATTGTATAGCAAGACTGCCAGAGCGATCAAACAACGTGAGCGGGCGACTGTTCTTTTAATTGTTATGTGTATGTATGCGTTCAACTATACCGTTACTTTGAACTCGATGGGCTGCTCGATTTCCTAAAGTAACGTACCACTCTTCAGCAAACCTTGTTAACGTGTGTGAACGAAATTCATTGTCCATTAGAAGGAAAACTGGCGGGCCAAATAAGGAGAATATTTCTTCAAGACTATTTCTTTCCGACAACTTCAGCCGCTGTTTTAGTTAGCAGTTTACGCCACACCGTACACCGTCATGGGCCGCAGTCAATCATTGATAAGTACAGTTCTGCACCTACATACGTTACATCGAGGGCAACCCGATTCAAACTCTATTTTACACTTCACTGACCAAGCTTCCATTTGAAGGAATAAGGATAGATGGAGTTGCACTGGTTACAACTTGCAACTGCTGCTGAAACCTCCTTACGTGATACATCCTGGTTGTTTCGTAAACAAAGTTGCAATGTTCGAGCGACACCAAAATGACTAATTAAATAAACTTTCCATATGTCTTTCTGTTGAATTAATCCAGTTGCACACACTGTTCTGCACCATTTTTTAAGGATTCGTGAAAGTCGATCGGCCAAATTTAGTTCAGATGGAATCCATTGTACAAAAGTTTTAATATCTTTTGCTATTTCTTTTATTATATTTAGCCGTCTTTATACTAACAATTGAGAAATTCCCCGAGTCTTTACGCAATATTCTTTTTTAAAACTGCGTTTAACCATCCCACGGTGCTCTTGCTACCGTTGTATACTGTGAGTTCTTTTATATCCAATTTACAGGCTAAATTTAGACCTCGAAGTATCGAATCTAGTTCACTTATATTAATATGGTGCGTATCACTCGTCGGTCGTAGCCATGCTGCATCTTCAATAACTACTTCTCTAACTAGATGAACTACACCAAGTCCTATGGATGGTGCATCACAGTAAAGTTCAGCTTTTTCATTCACTGATACCAGCCATTTCCCACCAACAGAGCCCTCTTTTTCCAAACGGTGTAACAACTCATTCATTTTTTCTTTGCAATCTTCAGAAACATACTCATGGAATATTTTCATCTAATCGTTTTATGTATGAAGTTTGTAAATGCAAACCTGCGACCGGGTAATGTCCAATAAGTTTACCTAAATTGCTAAAAAGCTGTAATCGTGTGACTGCATTTGAAGATTCGAATTGTAATACATTGTCCCGCTTTCATATCAGTTCGCCATTTTTATTTCGTTCGACTCTCAATCCTAAAACACGTCCTTTTTCTAGGTTTTCTGGAGGTTTACACTGCAACCTAAATTTATCAAGACTGCAACCTAAATTTATCAACACTGCAACCTAAATTTATCAATGTAGCATTGCTACATTTTTAGTTGTTTTTACACTTTCATCGACAAATGTATCATCAATGTAATTATCACATGCTTTCTTCACGGTAGAATTCATATTGAACCCGTGACGAAGAATTGTAGTTATTATTGTTGGAGCCACGTTGATGCCAAAACACATTCTGGTGAAGCAATACCGTTCCCCATTTACAATCACAGTTTGATATGACCACAGTTCTTGTCAATGTGAATTTGAAAGTAGGCTATTCTAATATCAAGAATTTTTGCATTTTTAATTTTCCTCCAACAACGTAGTTTCTCTTGACAAACGTCGGCATTTGCTGTGTGACAATTTACAAATTCGTTCAGAGCTCGGAAGTCTCCCACATGAGCGGTATCAATACTTTAGATGGTCCCAATGCTTGCTCGTTATACGGCACAAGAATGTCAGGGTTGATCCATTCATTTATTTTTTTCCGGTAACTACGCTCATGCTCTTTGCTCATCTTGTATTCGTGGATCGTATTATTAATTGCGGGCTCTTTAGTTCCACGATGTCGTCCACTATTTTCCGTCGAACTTTGCCGATATTTCCCGATATTTTATTTCGTTGTCTTCGTATACTTCGTTCTCTTCGTTTATTTCATTTTTTTCGTTTATTTCGTTCTCTTTACTATTTATATTATTTGCACCACATTTTGCTTTGTCACATGCTAACATTTGGACAGTATGGTTTTTATCACCATAGGCTACAGCTCCTCCGAATTTTTCAATAGCATCCATTCTAAAAGTTGAATCAAACCCGAATGATTTGTCTTTTACAATTAACGAATTAACCATCCAATATATTCTATCAATTTCCAATTTGATTACTATTTCACCTAGTACTTGCACAGTTCCTCGCAAAGTTGTGATGAATTTTTGACTTTTTGAAACAATTTCACGTGTAGGTTCAGCATGAACTACTGTAATTAGCATTCAGAATCAATTAATGCTGTTCGGAACATTCCGTTTATTTTAACTTTTAATGATGGCAACGCCGTTTCCGGGAGAATACTGGATGCTATCATTTCCAAATTCTCTCTTTTACTTTTTAAACCTTGCAATCGTTTGATGCAGTCTTTAGCTCGATGATTGTGTGAATAGTTCTTGCATTTTGCCTCTCAATCCCGTGCATATTGTCCAAATTTCCCACAATTAAAACATGCTATCTTATTTGTTCCGTCAAAACCAGCTGTTTGGGGAAGTAGCGATGTTGCTGCAATCATCACATTATCGGAACCATTCAACTGTCGGGCTTCTTGAGTCACTCGTTCCAAAGTAATACCAACCTCAACTTTGCAAATCTAAGTTCTTCAGGTTCCAGCAATAGCCGTTTGATCGTAGCTCAATCATTAAAGCCATTAATAAATTGGTCGCGCATCCTGTTATCATGATCCGTAAATTTGCATCCTTCAGCAGCTCTTGCAATCCGTCGTGAAAATTCGGTCACACTGTCGTTACTTGCTTTTTTAATTGTTGCAATTTCAAAGCGTAGTATAAAAGATGACTTTGGTTTAAAAAGCTTCATAATATTTTCCTCAATCTCTTCGTAAGTCACTGAATCGTCTTTTGGGTATGCCGGCAAGCATAGATCTTCTAATTCAGAATAAATCTGTGGTGGCAAACATGTTAATGTTATCGTTTTTTTTCTTGCTTTGTCAATTTCAATACTGCAATATATGTTCGCAGTTGACGGATAAACCGTTGATGGTTGCTATCAAATACTGGTGGCATAATGGCCAAAAAAGCTTGTTGCATTCTCGTATTGGTTTATATATATATTAAAAACAACTATCTGAGCGTTTTTCAACCTTCTGTTCTATTACATAAAACCGTACATAAATACAAAGTGATAATTCCCATGACAATTAATGGTCTAATTTAGTGATAAGAAAAGAAAAAAAACATAACGTACGGGAAGACTTTGAAAACTAAATTTGATTTATATCAATTTGCGAAAAACTGAGATCCCCTTTTCTTCCCTTGCACCCTTCAAATTTAGTTAAGAATAGTACAAATAATATTTTATCAACTTGTTACCCTCACATTTGGGGCAGGAGTACAATAATTTTAGGACATTTTTGTTCTCAGGCTCCAATCATTTTTAATCATTTTTTTTTAATCTTTTTGCAAAGAATCCTTGTTTGATGAAAGTATAAACATATAATTGTTTAGAGTTAGCTTCATGTCTGAAAGTTAGCTTCTCAAAGACCAAAAAGTTCTGGATCTGACCCTGCATATTAATAGTGCATTTTGTACATTAGTGTCACAGTGCATTTTCTTTTATCATTGTTTGCTTATTTTTTTTCTTTTGAGTTTCATTAAAAATTAATAAAGTCGCATCATAATGAATCATTTAAATCTTTTATTAACAAAGCAAACAAAGTTCAAATTACTGTAAAAGTTTTATTCATTTTTTATAAACATTACATGACACGTCAATGATCTAAATTACTTTTATGTTAAAGTAGCATTTATGCAGAATAAATAAATAAAACTACTTTAAAGGGAATTAAAATAGAAAAGGATGAGTTGGAGTCAGCCTCGGATAGTTGTAAATCATCGATTATATTGTTAGAATTTGACAAATAAAAGTCATTAAGTACAAGCACAAGTCGATAATTAACGTTTTATTATTATTTTTTTATAATTAACATCGTTATTTAGCATTATTATTGTGTATATTAAAATTTTGAATATTTAATATATATTATTATTGTGTCGGCGTTAGTGATGCTTTTTTACTGTTAAAAATACAACTTTTTCACTTTTTAAAATCTCTTTAAAGAATATGAGGACTGCCTTGAGACATTAGATAATGGTTGAAAAATGTAATAAACAGTATAATATCTAGAGCGAATTGTTTTTTATACATTATCTACGTAATTATTTTTCCTTCATTGTTTTAATCTAGTTGCACAGCTTCGGGAGAGATGAGTCATTTCTTCGCGTGTTAGAGAGAACCATAGTTGGGTATTTGACTCAATTTTTTTTTTTAGATGCCAGTCGGTTCTTTTTAAGGATTAAACCCCTCATTTTATTTGTCGAATTGTCTCTGATTATGCAACGCTTTGTCACTGTCGGAAAAAAATGTTAATTAGTGAAAATTTAACTTCAAACTTTTATTAAAAGAAATATTCACAGACAAGCAAAAATAATATATTTTAAACTTCCACATGCTCATTCCACATAAAAGGTACAGCCACATTATGCCAAAATTATAAACCCATTAAAAAGTGTACAGCATAGATGATGTACAGTTCTAGCAAAGCATTTACATTTCACCACGTAACTGCACGTGTAGAGCTTGCTTTTCAACATCCAATATGCAACACATTGGTACTATTGAAAAGCAACATACTCAAGCAAAGCAACAAAGCAATCTTCTAAAGTTGCAGCTGCATTTAAAAAATAAAAATTAAATTATCTTATAGCAGTAACATGTTTCAGATACTAGTATTAAGTGCAGTTCTGTGGCAAGAAGAACTTTTAACACTTAAGCTATATGTTGTATAAAAGTAACCTAAACATAACTGTTCATAAGAATTTATTTTATCCACATATTTCATCTAATAGAATCTCCACTACCAGTAGTATAATGAAGTAAATAGTCTTGGCTGCCTTTTAAATAAACTAGTTGACTGTGTTCTCATGATTGATCTGTTAACACCATCTTTTCACAGTAAATAAGTTATTTTATCAGTACTGAACAAGTTTTAGGTTCTTTTATCAGTATTGAACAATTCAGAGGTATTCCTTAGCTAAAAAAAGTTAAAAAAGAAAAGAAAACAAATAAAGGTTGATCTTTGATTACCACAGGCACTCCAAAGAGAAGTCAGGCTGGCAATAGACTCTGCAATATTACAATTCTTATTTTGTTTAGGTGGAAGGTTAAAACTATTAATTATAATCTAATGTTATTAAAAGTTTGATAAATTAAGAATCGTCGTGTGCCCACTGGGTAATATATAAGCAAAACTAATCATTTCAATAATTATCTGAATGTATGTAACCCAGCAAAAATTGTTTTATTGGATTTGCAGTAGACCTATATAGGCATTTTTTAACGGTTCATTGGAGTTTGCTCATCGGTTACTTTGTGGACCATTAGTGGCAGGCGCTATTAATAGAAAGCCGATAACTTTCCAATATGTTAATAGTGGCTAGTCATTGGTTAGCCCTTTTTGGTGGCTGCCACTTATAGTCGGCTAAGTAAACAATGGGAAAGACTACAGCGGTCATATCGCTCTGTTACCGCTCTGAGTGACACCAACCTTAGCGACGCCACTGAAATGATGTAAATATCGATCGCATTTAAATTTATATAAATACCAATCATATTCATATATATTGATTTCAATATTAGTTATATTCATATTTTAGCGTATATATATTGTATACATATATTTAAATGAAACTAAAAAAATCAAAGAATTATAAAATCAATTAAAAAGTGCCCTCAGAAAAAATATATTGTTAACGCAGTGTTTAAAACAAACCATTGAGCTAAAGTAAATTAAAAACAATCATAAATAAAAACAGCTAAAAGTTGAAAAAACTTCAATTCTTGAGATCAAAAAATCTAAAAATAAATTTTATTTAATGTAATTTTTATTTTATTTTATTTAATGTAATTTTTATTTTATTTTATTTAATGTAATTTTTATTTTATTTTATTTAATGTAATTTTTATTTTATTTTATTTAATGTAATTTTTATTTTATTTTATTTAATGTAATTTTTATTTTATTTTATTTAATGTAATTTTTATTTTATTTTATTTAATGTAATTTTTATTTTATTTTGTTTAATGTAATTTTTATTTTATTTTATTTAATGTAATTTTTATTTTATTTTATTTAATGTAATTTTTATTTTATTTTATTTAATGTAATTTTTATTTTATTTTATTTAATGTAATTTTTTTTACATTACTTCATTATTATAACATTTTTTGAGATGCATATTTGAAATTTTAAACTTTAAATAAAATTTGACTTGAATAAAATAATGATTTTAATTTAAAATTTAATTTTAATACAGCACTTAGATTAAAAAAGCTAAATAACAAGAGTCAAATTTCTTTTTATAAGCAGAGCATGGCAATTTATACTGAAAGCCTATTCATTGCTCACGTGTACTGGGTATATGGCCTATTATTACAGTTTAAGAAATTGCGAAGATTTTAGCACATACGATGAAGAGCTTTCCAAGTTTTTAAAATTAGGCTTGTTTATTCTTTTTTTATTTTAAATAATTTTGCATTAGTATTATTTAATGTTATAAATTTTATTAAATAAGTTTACTCTGTTTTATCGCTTCCACCTTTCTAACTTCTAACACTATTAGGAGTTAAAAAGATAGTACCATAACTGTTGTGGCTAGCAATCTATTATAGTTGACAGACATTTTTTAAAACACCTTATGTTATGGATTGCATATTTTTATAATTCCTTAAATAATTATACTTTATAGATGCCAAAACAGTGTTGTGTATATGGCTGCAAAACAACTATCAAAACATCAAAAATAATGAAAAATGTAAAAAGATACCGGTTTATTAATTTACTAAAGATAAGGAACAAAGAAGTATTCAGATTCAAATTATTAGAAATTCTAATAAATTAGTTACAGATGAAATGATTATTTATCAATTGCAATCGCAAGAATGTTTAAAAGATTTATTATACATGGTTAAACCAAAGATACTCCTACCTGAATGGCTAGGAATGCCTAAAATTCAAATAACTTCTACATTACCACATATTAATAAAGAAGGCTTTTAAAGTTTGAAATATTACAACTGGTAAAATTACTGCTTAATAATCAAATATTTTCAATTTCACTGGTTAGGTTTGAAATTTCACTGGTTAAATAGATTACCGTAAACCAGGGTTACTTTGAATAGCGGGGTAACTTTGAATACAAATCTATTTTTTTTTCAAGCTGTAATTATAGCAAGAACTTATATGAATCTGTTCAAACCTTAAATATCAAAGTGTTAAAAATAGTTTATATTTTGATTATTTAAAGTTTTACTTCTTTTATTGGTTTTTATTGTTCTTTAAAAAACGAATTATATATTTCGAATATTTTTCTCAAAAAAATTAATCAGAATACCTTGTCCACTGCCTCAGCTAGTGTACAGCTTGTTCTCTAAGTTGCACAATTTTTGTTCATAAATTTATTAGGCATGTAAAATCTAAAGAAGTTTGTTAGCCTACTATGGTTATGTTCCATTGCTATAGCATAACATACTTTATTGTATACATTTTATCGCATAGGGTATTTGTCTGTGGGTGTCTGTGTATCTAAATATTTTTGCTGCAAAACACTAAAAAATTTTAAATCTTGTATGAAAAATATGTCATATAATATGTGTATGTACATTCAATATTGTGTTGAATTAAGATTGTTGAATGTACTGTTATTTACCTTTAAATTTGTTTTTGTTTAGCATTTCATCGCAGTACTATCCCACGTTTATACAAAAAAAAATTGACATGAGGCAATATATAAATTATACTGAGTACCAGTTTTCAAACTTTATGGTAACAATAAACATTATAAGATGAAAGCATTAGATGTTTATTGGGTGCAAGTTAACACCTTGTATAATAAAGTTTAAAAACATAATCCAAAAACACATAGTATACAAATATACACAAATGTGTATATTTGTATACTATACAAATATACCTATATACAAACATAGTATACAAATATACACAAATGTGCTTCTAGTCAAATTGTCTCTTGTTATGTTTATAAAGCTGACCATTTATGGACAACATGGACCAAAAGTGGACCACCTAATGTAAAATACAAATATACAAACATAGTACACAAATATACACAAATGTGCTTCTAGTCAAATTGTCTCTTGTTATGTTTATAAAGCTGACCATTTATGGACAACAAGGACCAAAAGTGGACCACTTAATGTAAAATACAATTAAAGTCAGTACGGTTTGATTCTATTCATTTTTTTGACTGGTTTGTTATTGTTTTTTGTCATATTATAGGAGTTAAAGGTCTTATTAGTTATAATCTATGCAATTTTAACAGTGAAAAGGTACGTCAATTTACTAAAGAAAATAGTATCTTGTTGCACAGAAAACAGTATCTTGTTATATAACTGTTAACTCTACCCATTTATTGCAACCTCTTGATGTTACATTGTATGGACCTCTTTAATAGTGTTAGAGGAAAATACTTGATCAATCGAAAACCTCTTGTTCCTAAAAAAGCATAGACAATTAAAAAAAATAAATCTCCTTTGTTCTTTCTTTACTTATAAACATTATATTTTTTTCAAATCAAAAGGTAATTAGCAACTTAGTAGCAAAGTGGTTTTGAAAGACATATGGGATTTACCCATTAGATATAAGTATAATCTTCAATCATTTGCCAGATGGTAGTTGTAATTTTAGTAAGCCAAGCAGTTTTTAATATACTTAACAATTGTTTTATGTTGATGTCAAGGAAAAAACAGGCTCAAAGGAAAGAAATAAAAATTACTTTTGCCCTTTTTTAAAAGTATTTTTTTTGAGGATTTTTTTTGTCCGCTTAATATTTACCCATTAAAAAAAAAAAAATACTAAATGGGTGTTTGTTATGAAATAATATTAATTTATTTTAGAAAAAATAAATTAATGTGAAACAAGACTGTTGTTTTTATTAAATATTAAAATAAAACAGTGCGTTTTTGAATAGGTTTTGCTTATACAGAAAAACGCATTCAAAGTTTCCCCATTTGTAGGGTAACTTTGAATGACTAATTAAATTAATATCATACAAAATCCTATTGTTTAAATATTATTTCGAATTTGAATTATGTAATAGTCAATCTTAGCCCTATATTCATTTTGTTAAATTTCAAATATTCTCAATAGTGAAGGAAGAGCAAGTAAAAGTATCTCAAAAACGTTCAAAGTAACCCCCGGTTTACGGTACGTAAAATGGTTAGAAAAACAATCGTTATTTAACATATTACATTTTATTTCTCTATTTCTTGTTGACGTTTTTAGAAAAAACATCCCATTGTGGATTGAAATGTTATATTATCTAGAAATTGTACAAACATTGTAGATTTATGATCAAAGTTTGAGGTAATAATACATTTTTTAAATGTTATGGAAACAGATCTTTACAAAACCATTTAGCAACAAGAATAAGCTATATCTGTGAATTTAATTAGAAAAAAAATGGTTCAGATGTAGTTATATGCAGTTTTGGTACATATAGTCTTATATTTGATATTTTTTAATATCTTGTGTTACTATCTGCTTTGGAGATTTTTCAGACTAGACATATCGTGCCTTGCTGAGCCATTTTAAATATCTAATCGTGCTTTGCTGAGCCATTCTAAATTAATTTAAAACTCTAAGGATACTGTAATATTTATAAATAAAGTAACAACCTCGTTTAAAATTTTAAAATAACAACCTGGAGTAAAATTTTAAACATAAAAGGTTATGTAGCTCGTGTGAGATAATTATCCTCTAGAAGCAACTTATTGTCCTAATAGTTATCGTCTTCATGCTCTACTTCAATTTAGCGCTATCGTCATTAAAAGATATTATCGTTGAATTGAGTTGTCATTTTGACAATAGGTATCACTAATTAAGATATAATTTTTGTATTAAATGCGTAAATTACTAATGTAGTAGCTAGAATTTTGGTAGAAAAATGATGGATATTACTGCATTTTGTATTAATAATACAAAAGAGTATGCGCAAATTCTTTATTCTTAGCAAAAGTTGCTAATATAATAATTTTGTTTTGCTTGACATCTGCACATTCTACATGGTACCATCCTTGACTAGTAAGACAATTTAACATTTTTTTTTTACATTTTTTTTGCAGAGGTAGTAACCAGCTTTGACTTAGAAGAGATTCATTTGTTTGCTTTTTATTGGTTGCATTAAAGCTCTACAAGAGAGTGTATCTTTATAAAGGCTACTACTCAATACAGTTGTACTAGAATTAGCCTTTTCTTTTGAGAGTAGAAGTTCGTATTGGAAGTCGAGATAATGGTTTTATTGGTATATCAAAACACTGCAAGCTAAAGTCACTAATAACAATTCTGAAAAATTTTCTATAGTCTTTGGTTAGTTTCAATGTATGCAAAATGTTTTTAGTTCTTATAATGTTCTCATAATGTATGCAAACGGTTTTTATTTTAATTTTATCTTGTTTCATTTAATAAGCGATAAGGTTTTCTGTAAATTTTTGAGTGATAGATTTTTAGTCTGAACTTCGTTTTTTTGAAATTAACCGGAAAAATTACAATTAAATTAGAAACAATTATTGTGCACAAGTTACACCAACACCATTATCACCAAGATCCAATAAAAAACTTGCAATAAAACTATTGTAATTGTTGTAAATTTGTATTTAAAAAAATGTATATTTGTTGCTGTTAAATTATATACAAATTGTTTTTAACATTTTTTTTCTTTTTTTAAAATTATTCTTAAATTAAGAAAACTCATTAATAGTCAATATTGACTCAAACTTATCCTTTTTTATAGCAGTTTTGCTAAAAACCTTTACCTCAAAAAAAATTAATTGGCTAATAGCGGCGGCCTACGGTTGCGTGATTAATAGGTCTTCAGTATTACCAGCAGCCGTGGTCTAGTGGTTAGAGCCCTGGCTTTAGAGCTGGAGGTTCGTGGTTGGAAGGCGCCTCTTCCTAAAAGAAAGGAGGCGTAATCTTCCTAGTTAAATGCTACTTTGCGGTGCTTTGTGATAAGACCACAAGGACTTCTTAGAGCTCCTAAATAACTAATAAAATAAAAAAAAATGCAGATTGCCATGAATCATAGCTAACAAAACTATCTTGTTCACTTTTAACAAAAAAAAGTTCCATGGTATAACATTTATCCATAAATAATCTAAAAAGTGCTTTAGCCTGAATATTTTTTTGATTGTAATGAAAGAGAGAGAGCTGTCTAATTTAATAATGAAGATTGTAATGAAAACTGCTAAAACCGCATTACAATTGAATAAAAATGTGCAGTATTTACTTTCTAAAAGCTCACGTTTTATACAGATATAATCAATCTTTTTGTCAGTTTGAGAAAATGAATTTTTAACATTTATCATCCGATACACTAAATATTTAATCTTGCTTCAAACATTCTTAAAATTAAAACGGCTAATTTTAATTAATTTTACAAAAAACCATAAGTCTGTGTTAGTTTTACTATTTATCTAATTAATTTTGCAATCGTTGCTTATGTTTAGACACCTAATTACTGCACATAGTTTGTATATTCTATTTAAATGCCATAAAGAATATTTTTAGATTCGTGATATTTACAACTGCTGCGAAAATGAATGCAATGGTTTTACGGTATTTGCAATTTCTTGGAGTTTAACAGCCCACCTTTTGTTTATTCTCTCAATTATGTGCTTAGATAATAAGAGACATTGCCACAGTCTAATACCTTGAATGTTTAAGCAGCAACAAAACATATTTTAAGCACTAATTTGAGAGACCTCATTATCTTTAGATAGTATTGAAAAGATAACGGGGGTTATCTTTTCAATACTATCTAAAGATAATGAGGTTAATTTTTAAAGCTTGGGAAATTTAGTGAATTTTGCCCATAAATATTTTCTTTTAATTTTACATAAGTTTTTGTCAATTTTTAATTGATAACTTCAAGTAAAAACTCATGAAATTTCTGTTTCCTGAAATAGATAGTCATAACTCTTCATCATACCCAAAATAAAAACTGAATAAAAATGCATTTGAAAATCTTACAAAACTACTTTATGGTAATAATGCTTTATTAATGTATAAATACTTGTTTAACGTAAAAGTACTTTAATTTATATATTTAAATTATCAAAGTAAGACAAAAAATAAAAGTTGATCTTGAGTCATGACCCCATCAAATTTGCAATTATATGACAAGCTGATCTAGAGTTATGATATTTTTTGTTTGCTTGTTTGTTATTTAAGTGGTTTAGTTCATTACGGTCTTATCACAGAGAACCGCGAAATAGTATTTAACCAGAAAGTTTAAGCCTTCTTCTCTACCAATGATACATAAATGATCAGTGCCAGATTCAAACCACGGACCTACTGTTCTGAAGCCAGAACTCTAACCACTAAACCACAATTTTTCAAACACTGCTGCATTTTGAGACCAATCAATGCTGCAGATGGATATCATGAATATATTGCAAGTAGAGGAGAGTATTGCAAGCATAATTGAAAACTAAAAAAGAAAAAATTCAAAATAAGAAAAAGACGATTTTATAATATACTATAAAATTTATAACAATTGTAGTTATACTGATGTAGAATTATTTGTCTTTTGTGGGATTATTGTAATATTATATTACATTATTGGTGAAAATATTATTTTTTGTAATTTTATTAGAATTCAACTGTAAAAGATAGTTTAGTTTTAAGAATTTAAGCTCAAATACTGTTTAATTTACCAAGATTAACTTGCTTTATTTGATTGTTACGTTTATGATAATTTGAACAAGGTTTGTGTTACAATTCAACTGAAATAATGATATAATTCTTGAGTTTATATGCGACTTCCGGTGATTATAGGGCTCAAATGATTTCATTGACAGACATTTCAGCGTAAAGAAGAATATGGTCTGTATTGATTCAGGCAAATCATTTACATATAAGACGAATAGATTTCAGGCCGAAATGCCGAAATCTATTTTTTAACTTTTTTTTTATAACATGTTCCACAAACTGTTAAATTATATCAAAAAAATCATTGTCCTACAGGACAATGAAGAACTATAGGTAAACTTAGGTAAAAAATACAAAATTCTTAACAAACGCAACGTAGTTTTATTTGCAACTATGTAATCAATTATGTAAGGATTTCTAGAAGTTTAGGAATAATGTGGTTCAAAAAGAGTTGCTATTTAGTTTTGGGCAACAAACTAGCTCTTTTTCATTGAAAATATTACCTTTCTCAGAGAGTAGTCTCATTTTAAATGTTACTTAAATTTTAAATAGTTAAAAAGTAAAGGATGCCTAATACAGGAAATATTTCAATTTTAACCTAAATGGATAAATAGAAAACAAAGTAATAACTTTAAATATAGATATTATGCAGGTTAAAACTTTCAATAAATAAAATTATGAGAAATAAATAAAAACAACCTATTAGATTTAAGTGAAACAAGAATCAAATTAATGAAATAAAGGTTATATATATTATAGATTATAAATATATATTATGGAGCCACGACGCTTAGGCGGAGTCTTTCACTTTCAATCTTGAATGTGAAAAATTGCACAAATGTAATTCTCGTTCCGGTCGGAATTCTGGCTGGAATTTTATTAACGATTCCGGTAAATCTGGTTCCGGCCGGAATTTAGGGGTGTACCGGATTGGAAAATTTTCCAATCCGGTACATTCCTAAAAACGTCAAAATAAAAATAATGTTATAATTAGAGATGGGCCGATTCCGACTCCGATTCTCCCGATTCCACCGATTCTCAAGGAATCGTAAGAACCGCGATTCTCAACTTTTTTTAACGATTCCGATTCTTTTTTAAAAGACTTTTTAACGACTTTACTTCTTTTATTATTACTCCCTTGATAATTTAAGTTAATATATACACTCTTTGCCGTTGAGATTTTTTTTTGTTTAATTTACGTTAAATCTTCACTTTTGCATTTAATATCGTCGTTGAAGTTAAATAATTGTGAAGGAAAACCTTAACAGCAGTAAACGTTGAAAATAAAAGTAAAAGTTTATACTCTAAATTTCAATTGATTTATTTTTTTCAATTATAATAAATTTACCGACGGTAAGTATTATCATAAAAATCTTATTTGCTTGTTTTATTATAATAATTATTATTGTTAGTATTATTATTTTGTATTATAATAAATGCTGTTTTAACTTCAGAATATAAACATGTATTCTGAAATTAAAACAGCATTTATAATAATATATATGTTAATATTCTGAAATTAAAACAACATTTATAATAATACAAAATAATAATACTAACAATAATAATTATAATAGTCCCATACCTCGCTTTTTTACGTTTCGGCATGATAATGACACTATATATTATATAGTGTCATTATCATGCCGAAACGTAAAAAAGCGTGATAATGACACTATATATTATATAGTGTCATTATCATGCCGAAACGTAAAAAAGCGAGGTTATGAGACTATTTTGTGATTAATTCAAATGACACTAACTCTGCAATATGCAACTTTTGCAAAACTGTTTTATCCAGGGGTGGTGGCAGAGTTTGTCAGTCATACACAACATCGAACATGCTAAAGCATTTAAAAACCTTTCATAAATCTAAAATCAAAAATCAGAAACATGATAAAGCTAGCGTTATCGATCTTAATATATGCGAGGATAGCTCTACCGCAGGACCATCTTGTAAATCCAGTCCTAACCCCGCTTTTGAAACTCCTATGCCAAGAGAACCTCGATCTACTACACTCGCATCCGCATTCACAAGTCTCAGTCCTAAGTCTGAGGGTGCGGAGATCAATACTAGAAGCTCTTCTTCCACAATTAGTTCTATAAAAATGAAGCCTAGATCTTCATCTACTAAACAACCAACAATACACCAAGTGTTTGCAAAGATCAGGCCTCTCACATGTACAGATCCGAAGGCAATAAAAATTACAAGACTTATTGCTGAAATGATATGCACAGATAACCAACCTGTTAGTATAGTAGAAAATCCCGGTTTCAAGAGGTTACTACAGTTTTTGGAGCCAAGGTATACGATACCAAGCAAAAAATATTTCTCGACTATTGAAATTCCTAGCATTTATCAGAAGGTATCAAGTAAAATTCAGTTCTTGGCAAAAAAAGCTAATCATGTTAGTATAACTACCGACATGTGGAGCTCAACAGCCAATGTTGATTACATGAGCCGAACAGCACATTTCTTCACAGAAGATATGAAACAAATTCACATTTGTCTTGACATGGTACCTTTTCCTTATGAGTCCCACACCGCAACCAATCTTGTTAACTTTATGAATGAATCACTTGAGCGTTGGGGGCTACTTGAAAAACTCAATATAGTAGTAAGAGATAATGCCAGAAATATTGTTTCTGCTATGGAAGTCGGGAAATTTACAAATATTCCTTTTCTTGCCCATACACTTCAGTTGGTTGTGAAAGACGGCTGCCTCGATAATGAACGCATATCTTTACTAACTGCTACCTGTAGAAGAATAGTAGGACACTTTAAACATTTGGTTAAGTCATACAAACTTTTGAGACAATATCAGGAGATTCTGGGACTGCCTAAACAGAGCATTATTCAAGATGAGCCAACTTGATGGAATAGCACCTTCCACATGCTGAACCGTTAAATTGAACAAAAAGATGCGATTCTGTTGGTAACGCCTTATTTCCCAAAAGCTACTCGACAAAACAAGGAGTTGTCAACCGGAGAATGGGATAGTTTGGTTCCTCTCGTTGCTGCTTTAAAAGTGTTTGAAGAGGTCACGCTTAATGCAAGTTCATCGAAAGTGACCGCATCAGATAATATCCCAATAATAAATGCAGTTAACATGTCAATTGATTGCATGAAGGTTTACGGAAATTTTAAAGAATCTCTGTGTCAATCTTTGCATCGACGTTACGGAGACTGCGAGAACGAACCTATATATGCTTTTGCAACTACTAGATCCCAGATTTAAAAACAAGATTTTTAGGTGCAGGACGATGGCTAAGAAAGCTGTTACTTTATTAATTGGCGAGTTAAATGCATTGGACATAGACGAGGGTCATGAAATTAAAGCTGCTGAAAATCAAGAACCTACCACACCTGCTACAGGTGCTGTCTGGTCATTTTATAACTAATTAATCATCACAAATTCTGTAGTAAGTATTGTGCTTTCGAAATTAGTATTGTACTTTAAACATTGCAAGCCTATAAATTGTTTTAATATTTTAGATTTATACTGCACATTGCACAATGTCAGACGAAGTAGCAGTGTACTTGAAAGAACCTCTACTTGCAAGTCACGAGGACGTCTTTGAATACTGGAGGAAATCCAAATTTCTTAACATGAAAAAACTAGCACAGAAATATTTAGGGACGCCTCTATGTACATTGTTTTCGGGGCGGTTGTTTAGTACTGCGGGTCTTATCTGCGACCGGAAAAGAAGCCGGTTAACTCCGGAACGAGTGCAAATGCTTGTGTTTTTGAACAAGAACCTCCCGTTTCTTAACTATCAGTACTAACGGTACTAATATCATATGTAAAAGCTGATTGAAAAGACAACATTCTGTGTATCTGATCACTTTTACCATTACTTATGACTATATTATTTGTTTCTTAATAATAATAAGTTCCATACAAACATATATATTGTTTAATATTATGTTACTTGTTTAGTTGTTATTATTTCACAGGGCCGACGACACGGTTTTCAAAATAAAGGGGGAACACTCCCTTATTTTGAAAAAAAAAAAGTATTTATAGGTCAATTTTTTTAAAAAGGGACATGTCTCTCGGCCTTGGTGTCTTTGGTCCTGCTTCACCTGGACCAATATAACTAATTTTGGTGTTTTCACTTTTAAAATCTGCATATGTATTAAATTAACATGATATAGCGATTAAATTATTAATTTAACTACCAGTTTTAATTAAAATAATAAGAATTGCAAAAGAATCGGAATCGGTAAAGAATCGGAATCGGTAAAGAATCGGAATCGCAACAGAGAATCGGAATCAGTATTTTTTGGAATCGGCCCATCTCTAGTAATAATCTATTCATTTTTATGATGCTAAAACAGATTGATATTGATTTTATTTCTTTAAAGTGAAACAATTCGATTCATCTGTAACTTTCTTTTAAATAAGTTTACCTAGATAAATCCAAGAAATTTTTCCATACAATACAGAATGTCCCGAATCTAGGGTAATTTTTTACCTATTTGTTTATAGAAATATTTTAAATAAATATATTTACAAACTTTGCAATTGAAAGGTGCAAGGTAAGAAGAGGGGATGTCAGTTTTTCGCAAACTGAGATAAATCAAATTTAGTTTTCAAAGTCTTCCTGTACGTTATGTTTTTTCCTTTCCTTATCACTAAATTAGACCATTAATTTTTATGTATTTACTTCAAATTTAACACTGAAGGTAGTTTATGATTTGCACAACATGTTATTAAAAAAATCTCCATATTTTCCAAAACTGACAATCCCTGTTTTTCCCTTGCACCCTTCAATTGTTTTTCTTTGAAATTTTTTGTGTAAACCATCAACTTACAAATACAAAAAAATAGCATTCCAAATAATATTCAATAGTATTTCAAAAATCTATTATTAATTTGCAAATAAGTTTCGCATTTTTCTACTGTATATTTACCTAAAGCCTGTATATTTACAAGAAAAAATGTCGACTAATTATACGTGGATTTTAAAAAAGGCAGCTATTTAGCAGCTTGCCACAAGTTTATGTACTAGGGCTAGTTCTTCATATTATATTTATTAGCAAATAATCAAATGGGTTAACTTCGGAATGCAAAATATATGCTGAATAAAGCGAATTAATTTTACTTATCAATAATATTTACAACTATCAATATAATAGTTCTATATTTATTAATTATTATTGATAATAATTCAATTATCGATAATAATTAATAACTACAATTATCAATAAGAGTCTTTTCACGAGCGTTCAGTTCATTTCTTAGCTGGGGAATGATTAATGTGCAGGATAACTTGAGTTATCAAAACTGATTTTCATTTATTTCTTGTTGTGAACTCAAGGTCGGTGCATAGGAAGGGTGAAAGGTGTAACGCCCCCTTATCAATGAGTTTTTGTTCATTTATTCGGCAAATTTAACCCTTTTAGACAAGTCAGTTGGGAAATGTAGACCACTTAGACAAGTCAGTCAGCGAATTTAGATAGATAGTCGGCATATATAGACTAGTCAGTCGGCAAACTTCAAAAAATCAGGCTCCTTTTTTTTTTTAATTAGCAAAAATTGTAATGGCACCTTCCTCCCCCACGTGACACGTACTCGCTCCGGCCCTGTGTGTACTCATTAAAGTAATGTGGAGCTATAAATCTTTTGCTACGTATTCACATTTCATAATTTTCATTATAAATGAAATACCTTCTGCCACTTATATCCATTGAACACAATCAAGAATTGGAACAGACTCAGTGCAAAGTTGACATAAAATATCAAACGTGAATAGTAACAACATTCTTCATCTATAATAGGTTTACGATAGGTTATTATTAATAAAAATGATACATTATAAAATGATTAATGTATGATGAAAAAATGATAAAGTAAGTAAAGAATTTTGTATATAGCTAAACCGCATTAGTTGATACTAGTTTTCTCATTGATATTATTTTTTTAAATCTATCGCAACTATACTTGATTTTAGTTTAATTAAGGAATGTTTTGAATCTTTTCTATGCATTGAAAGAATCGCATTACCAACTCATAACCCGTAAAGATAAATAATATATGTCAGGAGTTAAGGAGATGAAACTTTTGAAACAACGTTTGATTTATTCTTATACTTGTACATAAATAATAAAATCTAAAATCAGTTTAGTTTGGCTATACCTAAGACCTTCATTGTTTTTATTACATTGGCAATTGTTCGTTTTCTTTGCATCGGCTGTAACATTATATGAGTAACATAATTTATTAATATTATTTAATGCTTTACATGCTTAGTTTTGTAAGCTTTGTAATTTTTTAATTTTTTTTTGAGTGCTTGCCTATGCAATTTTGGCAAATGAAAAATGACTATGAACACGGTTAAAGTACATATATATTTAAATCTAAAATCAAATACGATGAAAACAAATTATAAGCAAAGCATTTGAATTTTGCTGAATTTTTATACTTTATGTCATTCTTTGCTATTTCAAAAAGATCAGAATTGAAAGATGTCACGTGCCCTTTATAAAATGGTTTGTTAAGGGCTACAAAATATTAGAACTGTTTTCAATTTAACACAGAAATCTTGAAGTTCTTTGAAAGTTTCTATAATGGGGTCAGTTATGGAGAATTTAATAACATAAAATTTTAAATAAATTGAAATATGAATTTTTTGTAAATAGATCTAATTAGCATGTTTATTTTTGCAAAATAGCAATTCTTTAAACAAATTTTCAACAAATTTAAGCTAGTAACAATTATTTTTTTAATGAGAAAGTTTGTGAGGTCAAATTTAATTGATTAAATACAAATTATCAACACCATCCATTATAAAACATAATGATTTAGAAATTTATTAAACATTGTCTAATTTTGCTGAAAGCAAATGTCAACCACCAACAGCTGTTTATGAAGCAAAGTTATTAAAAATTTAAACTATTTCGAAACAGTATTAATATACTTGATTTGAAAAATTTGCTAAACAAAATTGAAATTGTTAATAAATCTATGCAACAGCCTGTTATTGAGTTGCACACTGTAATCAGATTGTATGACAGACTCATAACAGGCTTTTGTGACAAGTGCATTAACTTTGTATTGCAAAAGTAAAGTAAGTAACAGTCTTAAAAACATAATGAAAGACTTTGTAGCAAAGACGTTTCTACTATGGAACCGCATTTTCAAAATTTAATCAAATTAGTTGCAGTGGTTTGAACTTTTAATTCAAATAATTTATTTCAAGCATAAAAGGTGGTGCGCGTAACTGCAAAATTACTACTAAAAGTATCTGCAATAATAACTACTGCTTGTAATTGCAATAATGACTATTGCAAGTACCTACAATAGTCAAGATTGCGAGTACCAAACAAAATAAAGAATACTGCGAGTACCTACAAAAATGAGTATTACGAGTACCTGCAATAATGACAATAGCGAGTACTTGCAATAATAACTTTTGCAATTAACTGGAGTTATTGCGAGTACCTACAAATAATGACTTAATGAATAGTTATCGCGAGTACCTGTAATAATAGCTATTTCGAGTTCTTGCAATAATGACTATTGCGAGTAACTGCAATGATAACTACAGCACAAGCCACACAATTATTTGTAAAATCTGTTTATTTGTAAAAATTGTTGCATGCAGTGTTATTAAATTAAGGTAAATTCTATGTTATAAATTTAATTTTTAATATTCTTTTCAAATATATATTTTATGTGTATCTACTTTTAGTTTTTTTTCCTTTTATTTTATAGAAAAGAAGCATGTCGAGTAACAAAGATGCAACATGTAAAAACCATTTTAAAGATTCGGTAGAATATACTAACAACAGCTTTTTAATTTTGTGTTATATTTTTAACGCTGTATTTACACTTGCTGCAAATGGTTTCTTGATTTCAGGCTTACATATTACAAATAAAAACAAAAAGTACACTCGGAACGAGAAGCTTATTTTTGTTTTAGCCATTACTGATATAGTAAATGTTATTACAGTTTTGTCATTTCAAACTATATTACTTAAACTGATTGATAATTTTGGTTGCTTAGAGATATCTATTATATCATTTTTTCGAGTTTGGTTGTTAGGCTTATCGAGCTCAATTTTTTTATTAATATCTTGTGAGCGTTATCTTACTGTATTTTACAGCAATAAGATTTGTGGTGTAATTAAAAACTATGATTTATTCAAATACCTTTTAATTGTTATTATTTTTACATTTACTACTGCTGTTATTTATAGTGTAGTTAATGCTACTTCAAGCTTACATCTGCAGTTCATACTTTATATTGGAACTGGTTGTTTAACGCTGGCTTTACTTGTTATGATTGTTTTTGTGAATATTTCAATGGTTATTCGAGTTAAAAAAAAATTGAGAAAGAGTTCTATTCAAGTTCAGAAAAAGATTGAAATTGAAAACTATATCACAAAAGCAGTTGTGCTGATATCACTTACGCATGTATTGTTTTATACACCATGCTTGGTGGCGCAGTATTATTTGTCATTTGTTTTCTACAAAAATGTTACTTCTATCATTCCCACAGCTCATCAGGTGTTTATGTGGACCTTAGTCGTTAGAGAAGTTAGTTGCTGGATAAATGCAATGATTTATGCTTATAGAAATAAAAAAATTTCCAAAATAATTGGTGCAAAAATAAATTCATTATTTGGAAATAGAGTTCTTAAAATTAGACCAATTCAAGAAACTAAATCTCATGAAAAATTAACATGATTGCGTCTCATAGCAGATTATCATCTATGAGGTAACAGCCCAAAGCGTTTTTTTAGTTTAAATTAATCAAATTATTAACTAAAGACAATGTTAATAGAATGTTTAATATTCTTTAAACTTTTATTTTTTGTTATTTTATTATATTAATTATTTTATTATATTGATTATATTTATTATATTGTTATATTTATTATCTAGTTTTTCTTACATTTATTATATTATTATTTTTATTTGTGTTGAAATTGCTACACAAATAAAAAAATACACAACAAATAGAGTTTCAAAATAAGGTTTAGCAAACAAGTATTTATGATATTTCTATGGACCCAGGAACAAAAGTTTTATAAAATTTCTATAAACATTTGAAACATACGATATCTCAAAAATTTAAAGAAGTTTGTTTAAAAACTATTCATTTCTATAGAAATTACTTTTAATAAAAGTCTCCATATGTTTGACTTTTTTTTTACATTTATTTATATAGAAAATAAAGTTTTCGTTTGATCAATTTTTTTTAAAAATTGATTGAGTTTCTATAGAAATTGCTACTAGAAACATTAGAATTTATATACATGTTTTAAAAGTTTATAGAAATCTATGAAACTTTTCTTCCTGGGAATAAAAAGTTGCTTCGGTTTCAGAACTTATAATTGATTTTACAATGATTATTACCCAGCAAAGAGTTATCCAAAATTGGTCAATAATTAGCCGAAACTAATCGAAAAATGGATAAAACGTTTAGCAAATAATTATTGACCAAAAATAGATCTCTTAAAGCTTTTTAATGTATACATTTTTTAAGCGTTAATTAAACGTTTACAATATTGACAAACATAAGTCAATATTGTAAACGTTTAATCGATGTTTAATAAGCGTATTCATTAATAGGTTTAGAGTGTACATTACAAACATTTCCATGTTAAGCTTACTAAAAGTCGATTAAATGTTTTCAATAATCACTAATAATAGTCGATATTGTAAACATTTTATCAACGTTTAACAAACTTATACTTTAAAAGTCATGAGCAGGAAGTTAATTTTTGTCCAAAAATCTCCCGATGCCAATTTTTTGCGCGACTATCAAAACTAAATTTCGTGTAGACCGGAATAGTTTTACGTTTGTTTCAATTTACACTAAAATATGCAATTAATTAACCAAGGTTCATAGCTTAATTAGTCAAAAAGTGATTGTTAAAATGTAAAATATAAGTTATATTTTATGTTCATGGAAGAATATCTGTATTTTTATATACTCTTTGTATTATTTAAACCGGATATACCAGATATTTATTTCCATATCCGGCCAGATATTTCGGATATATTGAATTTCAGAATTTAGCTTTTTTTTTTTACATACAATATCAGTAATAGTGGCAATTGGCACAATAATTAAAATTTATATCTTACTTTCTAAAAAATAGATATTCAATGTGTATTGTAATTTTTTTTCTCTGCAGCAAAAGAAAACAGTATTATTGTAACTATCATTAAAGATAATTAAATAAATTTCATGTTTTCGTTATAAATAAAAGTTAAATATTTTTAAATATATAACAGTTGAATGTTTTTAAACAAATATGAACTAAGACTAACAAGCATTTTTTTAGAAAACAGCAATTATTAACAATTAAATAAGGAAATTGCAAAATAATGTGTAAATCAAAAAAAAAATTAAACTTGCATTAAATTTTGCATATCTGTCTGCATCATTGCATTATCTGTTTTTATTTTGTTTAAAAGTTAATTAAAATTTAATTACCTATCAACAACCTAAAAATTACATTACTATCTAAATTTCTATACTACATATTATAAATTATATATTATTTTTTTGTTATGTTAATTTATTGTCTTCATCAAATGTAACAATGCCTTTGGAATCAGCAATATTTACATTGAAAATTAACAATTCAATGTTAATTTCAATATAGTGTTTATACCATTTATAGATACTATACCAAAATTGACATCTGTAAAATGCAGATAAATGAGTTGGTATCAAATTTATGTGTATTTTATCATGCAACAACTTTAGGCAAATTCAGCAGCAACAAAATCTTGACCCTCTTTGTCTTGTTCAAGATGTCTTAATTGTTCAAGATATGCTTAAATAATACAATGCATTAACTGTCCGCTTTTCTCTATGCAACCTTTCTAACACGACTTTTAACTAAAAGCATTTTCTAAAAGCTCATCTACTCCAGATATGATGCTCTTTAGTGAGCTGACCTTTAGGCATCGAGACGCTTAAAAATTGCATTGAGACGGATCGATACGGCTTAAAAGCTTAAACCTAAACGCTTTTTTTTTAGTTTAATAATACTATAAAAGTTGCTAAAAATACGTTCAAATATGAACGTTTGAAGGAGGTTTGTATTAAATACGTATTAAAGCGTTTTTAGACGTTTTATGTTCACTAGGTAATAAACCATTGCGCCCGACGATCCCCGTATAAAACTTGTTCAACCACTTAGTGTTTATCTCGAAAAAAGGTTGTAAGTGTGGACGCCATCATCATGGTGCATTATTTATTAATATAAAAATTTTTATTTCAGCCGTGGCGAAGTGGGTTGAGTTTTGCCTCAGAACCAAGAGGTCCGACGTTTAATGACGACTCTGGCCAGATAAGCAACATTAGTAAAAAAATTTTTTTTAGTTAATTGCTCAGCTACAACACTTGGGATAACGTTAATTGCATTTTGCAGTACTTACGCGTTGCACTGTGATAAAACCGGGTGGACATTTTACAGCATCTTGCTCAGCTACAAGACATACATTGGGATAGCGTATGTAAAGCCATCACAAATGTTTTTTGTTTTTAAAGGCAAGTTTAACGTTAATCCATTGTATAATCCCCAACATTGGTTCAATGTAGTTCAAGGAACTTTGATGACATCTTCGTGAACATAAAATGTATTAAAGTCATCTGCAAATAAGATAGCATTCAACATTTTTGAAGCTAAACACAACCATCTATATAAAGTAAAAACAATAATGGTCCTAAAATAGAATCATGTATCTCACATCCTAACAGGTATTTTTTTTAACGTTTTGATACTTTAAATTTGAACTTCTTCCTTCTAGTCAAGTATTCTTTAAACCAAGTTTTGGTTTAAGCCATAGTAAGTTTCATGGTTAACTGTCTAGAACTTTGGATAAATTAATACAACCTTACAACCACTATTAAAGTTACAATCACTATTAAAATTATAATCACTATTAAAATTATTTGAAATATGTTTAACTAATTCTATTATTGCGAGCTGAACATCGGCTCTGCATAGAAGTGACAAAGAGTTTATAAATCTTTTTTTTAATTAGAAATGTCTCATTGTACATTTTACAAGTTGGTTAAAAATAAATCATAAGTAATATTATCCTCGTGTGATTGTAATATAAGATTCCATTCAACGTAATCATTTAATAAAATTTGAAACTGGATATGGAGTTTTCATTGAACTATCTCATGAATACTGTTGATTTGAGGGAAGTATTATTAAGAGTTATACTATCAGCAATTAGAAATATTGGAAAGTGATCAGCTCAATTGATTTTGATAATGGACTTTTTAATACGGATTCTATGGAAACTGTTATATATTATGAAACAATCTTATGAATTTATTAAGAATTTAGATGAGGTAATATTTTAGAAGAGTTTCAATAAAGTATATGACTATAAAGTCAAATACTTTATTGATAGGGCCGACGCACAGTGGTCTGAAAACTTGATTTTAGGCCAAAATTGAAAAAAAAAAAATCAGTAGTATTTTGTTATTATCTTTTTTAAACGCAAAATTATCCAGGTTATTCAAAATTATATAAGTTTTATATTTTTTTTTTTTAAAGAAAAGTCAATAATTTTATCCAAGAGCGATTAAAAATCGATGAATAATTTCTTGCAAAAATACAACATTTTTTCATTTGTGTATAAATTTATGCACATATGTATAAATTTTTTTTTAAACAAGTGTAATAGTTTAGAATTTAATTTGAAATAATAATAGTTTTTTATTATTGTATATTTGCAAAAGTTATTTATGCTTGAAATTAGCATAAAATAAAAGTTTTTTCTTTAATTTCAACTTCTTCCTTATATGGTCAAAACTTAATTTATTAAAAAAATTAATTTTTAGTTTATTAGCTAACTTTGTATAAAATTCAACTGGTTTTTTAACCATATAAAGCATGATATGGTTTTAATAACAAAAAATAGTTAAAAGATTGATTTTATTGATTATGAGTTAAGAAATTTACTTAGGTACGTCCATAACAACCAAATTTTTTGTTGATATATTTATCAAAGAACTAAATTTAAAATAGTTGTTTTAAATTTTTAATTTTGGGTTTGTATAATTACTAAGCTACTTGAAAACCAAAGTTGTAAATCTGATAATGTTGTTAGATAAAATGAGTGTATGAAATTTTTAATTAATATATTGTTTTTAAACTTTGAAGCTTGATTTCTAGTTTTTTCTAGTTTTTTCTTTAGTTCAATTGAATTTTTTTGTCTGACTGCGAACAGCAAATGATTTATTTCTTTTTAACCAAATATGTAATTAAATTTTCAGGGTTGCTTCTTTATAGATAAAACTGCAATACCTTACTATAACTAACCTTAAACTTGCTTCCATTTGAATATATTTATATTTTACCAAAGGTTTTTGCACCAATAATCTCCTTTAAAATTAAAAGAGCTGCCATTTTAAAAATAATAATTATTTTATGTTTTTCTTGTAAGGTTTTGTTTATTATACTATAATCTACCAGTGTGGTAAGTTTTAGCTTGTAATTTCATAAAAAAGCTGAGAAAATGCAGTTTTCTTTTTTATTGGTTTTTCTGCATTTTATATTGAATCAGCATAAAAAAGAGTAAATAATTTTTTTTTCAGAATTTTAAATTAAATTAAGCATTATTTAGCCTTGCTACTAATTTTGGTAAATTTGAAATCCATGTAAAATGCAAAGTCCACTATTAAAAAACTATATTTATAGTATATTTAGATATAATTAAAATAAAGGAACCGGTGTTCATTGTAAACTATACTGTATTGACACTATATCTGTGTTGTTTTTATACCACATTTTTATCATATCATTGTTATTCTGTATTGACAGCTCTAGATCATTTAGCGGTTTGCGTGGTCAACAATTTGTGTGGTTAAACAATTAAAATAGTTTTTAATTGATAGTTATAGATAGATAAATAGGGTTCGGGTAATATAATAATAATTCACATATACAGTTATAAATGTTCATTTTTGAAGTTTATAATTCAATATAAATTATTGCTAAAAATGATGAAAAACTTGTGATAAATAAACGGAAATCATCCCCAACAATTTTTAAGTAAGATATTTAGTTTTGGCTCGATATTTATTTGATGTGAACTTTTTTTTCTGTGGACGTGGGAGGGGGCGGGGGTGGCTTTGCCTTTGACCCGCCCCTTCCTTCCCTCGCTACATATATATATATATATATATATATATATATATATATATATATATATATATATATATATATATATATATATATATATATATGTACATATATATATATGTATATATATATGTATATATATATATATATATATATATATATATATATATATATATATATATATATATGTATATATATACATATACATATATATATATACATATATATATATATATATATATATATATATATATATATATATATATATATATATATATATATATATATATGTATATACATATATATATATATATATATATATATATATATATATATATATATATATATATATATATATATATATATATATATATATATATATATATATATATATATATATATATATATATATATGTATATATATATAAATGTATACAGCGGTGGCCAAAAATTAAAGACCACTCTTTTTTTTTTCAAAAATTATTTATAACCTTAGTATAATTTTATTTTGGAAAAAGGTGTCAAAAAAAGAAAAACATTTTTAGAAAGAATTTTTATTGTATTTTATATTTATTATAAAAGAATTTATAATTTTTTTACAAAATAATGTTAAAAAATTAAAAAACTGACTAGTAAAAAATATAAATGGGAAAAAAAATTGGGCAAAGTTTTAAGACCAGTTTCAAAAATATTTCAAAAAGCAATAAAAAAATAATTTAGAAACATGTTGTTCCTCCATTTGTTTTCAAGCACTCTTGTACTCGTTCTGGCTTTGAATTCATTAAAGTTTTGATTACTTCATCAGGCACATTTTTTAAATGATGAGAGATTTCAAATCTTCCAAATTGTAAAGTTGTTCTTTACCAAGCTTGTGATTAAGCCACGACCATAAATTCTCTATTGGATTGAATTCTGGACTATTGGCAGGCCACGGAAGCACTTGAATTTTATTAGAATTGAACCAATCGCTAACAACATGCGCTTTATGACACGGCGCATTATCTTGCTGGAAAATAAATCCATTTTGCAACTGCCATAAATCAATGCTAGGAACAAGCGAGTTTTCCAAAATTTCGATGTACCTTTCCTTGTTGAGTCTACCATCGAATAAATGAAAAACGCCAACTCCACAGGCACTCATACAGGCCCAAATGCCTATTGAACCACTGCCTTGTTTTGTTCGTTTCAAAATGCATGATTCATCGAACCGTTCGCTTGGAAGTCTAAGCAACATTACGCAACCTTTTCTGTTGTCTACCTCAACGTTCATTTCACCACTAAAGACCACACGGCTCCACTGATCTGTTGACTAATTTTATGTAGTTTGCACCACTCTTTCCAGGCAAATTTTTGTTTTTTATTTAAGCGTAGTTTTTTTGCAGCAGCACGCCATAAATAATTTAAATTGTGGAGGACCCTTCGCACAGTTCTAGGGCTTGCTTTCAGACCATTTGACAGTGTCCATTTCGTAGACAAGTCTGTAGATGATGCTTGTCTGTTTTCTTTCATTAATTTCACTTACGAGCGAACATCACGGTCATTTGAAATTTTATTGCGTCCAGTCCTATGACGATCATTAATTGACCGGGTCTCTTTGTATCGTTGAATTATGTTAATAATGCAAGAGTGAGACCTTCCGAGCTTTTCTGCTATTTGTCTGATGCTATAGCCTTCTTCTTTTAATACAAGAGCCGCGTATCTGTCTTTTTCTTCGATCTTTGCGCGCATTTTTGCAATATTTTGATATCCTTATTTTTATTCAAAAAATAAATGTTTGTTTGATATCGAAACTCAGGTTTCGACATTTTATTTTATAGCCAACGTAACAAGCAATTAAGACAGTTAAAAAAAGTAATGGATTATTATTTTTAATAAGTGCAAATTAAAGATTTGAAAGTCGCTAAATTTTGTCCAATTTATTTAAAGAAGATTTATAAGTACTCATCAGTTTTTTTAATAAGTTAAACGCTATTTAATTAGAATTAGAATAAAAAAATTATATCACTTTAATCCGTATCTTTTAATTAACAAGATATTAAAAAAAAAATTTCATATGTCAATTAGAATCTTCTTAATTTTAATTTAAAGATTAAGAAACCAACTAAAAAATGAGTGGTCTTTAATTTTTGGCCACCGCTGTATATATATATATATATATATATATATATATATATATATATATATTATATATATATATATATATATATATATATATATATATATATATATGTATATATATATATATATATATATACAGTCTGTCTGTCTGTCTGTGGACATATTCGTTTTCCAAACTATGTTACATAATAAAAAAGTAAAAAATGAAGTTTGTTTATAATCAATGTAAAATTGATCTTAGCAAAAAATTATTTAATAAAGATTTATGGTCGTTTTGGTAAAAAAAAAAAAAACTTGGACTAATTCTTCCTCGCGATTGCGTGGGTCATCCTATAAACTAAATTAACGCAGATAACTTTTGACTTTTACTAAAATTAAGTAATTCAAGTTTTTTTTTACTTCTGCAACTTTTGTTTTTACGTCACCAACTAAAGTGTCAAATATTTTATAAAATATTTATTTATAAAATACTTTATAAAATGCATTTCATATTGGTAGGCATATAGGGGATTGTTTTTTTTTTTCATAGCTACTACATAAGTAAGTAGCGGGCTGCATACATATGTAGTTCCTTTGTTTCGTGACACGTACTATGTAGTAGCTATGTAACTGGCTATGTAGTAGTTATGAGCAAACGTAAAAGGTATGAAAGAAAATAATTAACTTTTAACTAATGAACATATTTTCAGTTTATAACAAAGGCTTTCTCTGACCAAAAATAAGATTAAAGGGTTTACAAAAATGAATACACCTTCCACGTTTAAATTATGAACTTGTTTCAAATTAATACAATACTCCTCACTTTAAAATTAGATCCAAATTACAGTAAAAATCAATTGTATTTAAATAAGTCTAGAGTAACAATAAATGCATTTAACTAATTGTATAGTTTGAGTTGGGGACTCTTTTAAGATGGAAAAGCCAAAAGTTACAAATTAAAAATTTTTTCAGTAATAAAGAGCTACCAACATCTTTATTTCAATATGGTTTAATATTTGTTGCTAAAGAACTGCATCCTGACATCGAAAGAATAACATGAGGTTTGCGAACCCCGGGTAAACTTTTAAAATATAATGTAGACTATGCATTTGGATAAATCTTTTTTGTTTGCATTAACCAACTGCAACTTTGAAAAAATAATAGTGTTACGAGTAAACATCTCGTGTGTGCTTAATTAGTTCTGTATATGTCGGGTCTTTTTACAGCACAACGCGGTTTTTAAAAAGTAGGAATATAAATAGCTTTGTTAAAATACTGAAGGTTAAACAAGGATGTAATACAGGACTGCAAGCACTGCCTAATTTTCCGTTTTTTAAATAATTAAATTTATTTGAAAATAACATTGGTGAAAGTAACATTGTTGACGTAAACTTTTCTTGACCTCCACTTCCTCCTTGTCAACAACTGTCAAAAAGTTCAAGCCCCTCCTCCCCCTATTTTGTTGGCATCGTTAATGAACAGCCATTTAACAAAATATGTACCTGTTCATCAAATGCGCAATATTTGCTTAGGTGGTGGTGTGAGCATTTTTATTCACAATTTTATTGACTTTATTTTATTTTATTTTTTCTGTTTTAATGTAACATAAGAATTTTACAACTTCGTACTTCATAATAAAAAGTAGGCAAAACACATAGGGGCTCAAAGAAGATGAAGATGACAGTACGTCATCGAAATCTTTTTATAGAGATCCTTTAACAAAATTTCAATAAAACATCGTAATATGTAAAACGTAATAAAATTTCGTAAAATATTTACGTAATAAAATTTCAATTAAATATCGTAATAAATATCATAAGAAAAGGCGTAATTCGCTAATAAGATTGTTAAGCAGCAAACAAAAGTAGAGTTGTAACGTTAACCAAAAACGTTTCTTAGGTTTTAAAAATTTCTTTTTTTGTTATAAACTTGAATGAAATTAACGAATATACAGTACCTTTGAATGCTTTTTTAAAGATATTCCATACTTTAGGACCTCGATATAAAATGCTAAATTCTAAATATTTATTAAAAATCCGAGGTAGTTTATATGTGTTTTTGACGTAATAATCTTAACATAAATGATACAGATTCGAGTAATTGATACAATAAATTTGTATATATATATTTTATATATATATATATATATATGTATATATATATATATATATATATATATATATATATATATATATATATATATATATATATATATATATATATATATATATATGTTAGGCTCGTAGCAACCGGAGGAGGGGTAGCTGGGGCATTTGCCTTCCCAATAAATTATCAAATAAATAATTTGGAAAATTTTGACTGAAAAAATGACTAAAAAAAAATAAAATAAAAACTCAACAGTATACCGAAAGAGTATCTTTCAAAGGAAATTGTTACCAATAATCAATGGTCCACTTAATGACTTACCAAGAATGCCAAAATGAAAATTACAAGAAGATATCAATTTCTTTAAAAAGATAAAAAATTGAAAAATGTCAGAATGAAAGTGATAGCTGATGAACTGATATGAAATTGGAGGAAAAGTTAAATTTTCTCCTCATTAAAGAAAAATCAATAAATATTGATGTATTAATTAAAAAAATATGATAACTTTTTGAAATACCATCAGGAATGTGCTCAAGTTAAATTTGCAAATGTGTTCGATATTACAAAAACAGATAGCATTTGGTTAACAACTAAAGATAAAAAATTTTATGAAATGCAGATTTCATAAAATTTTTTATCTTTAGTTAAGGTAACAAATAAAATAAAACACAAGAAAAAGTTGGATAAGCAACAACAATAAATGTTAAATTGCATCCATCCACAGTTGACAGAGAAAATATCTCAAGCAGTAGTGCATGTAATCTTCCTTCTTCAAATAAAAATCAAATCTGAAAATACACTGTTATCACGCTTTGTATATATATATTTGTAAAGTATTTTTAATAGTTTATTTTATTGTTTCACGACTAACATTGTAAACTGAATAAAAAAAAAATTGCTTCCAATTAATAAGAATATTCGGAAACTTCTGATTATGATACTAATAACTGTATGTACATACTGTTGAACCGCCCGTTAAAAAAAGAAGGACCAATCAATATTCCACTACATAAGCTGCAGTTCATCTAGTGAAACAGACTAATTTTTGTTCCTCTAAATCAGCAAGAGTTTGTGAACAACTATCTGACAAAGATATTGATATCCCTATACCAATTCAATTTGCAATATATAAGGCAGTTTTAAGAGATTCGTAAAAAAGTTTTAAAAATAAAAATTGGGCTCTGCACTTTGATGGCAAAGTTCGTCTAGCAGCACTAACTCTTAGGGATGGAAAAGCATTAACATTGTTTAATAGAATAACTGAGGTGTACACCAATACCATTTGTGGGAAAACATTAAAGTTTCTGTGATACCACAAGTGTCAATACTGGAGTGAAAAATGGAGTTGTTGTACTGATCCAACGGCCAATTATAAAAGAAGGCTTTCCTATACCTCAGTATATAGGATGTTCACATTGTGTATTAAATTTATTCCTAAAGCATTCAGTTGACTGAATTCTTAATGGAAAGACAACATCTCATACTATTTCATATAATTTGTGCAAAAATTCAGTGATAACTATGCGAATCTGAGAAATGACATTCGATAAAGTGATCGAACTCAAGAAATGTTTTCTAATTGAAGTGAGATGCTGACATGATTTATTGCTTCAAGAGCTTTGAACTAAAAGTTTTTTATGATGATGAATTTAAATGACTGAATCCATTTCATTCAATTTTCCTTCATTCAGTATATCAGCAGTTAAATCAATGTTATGAGACTTCTAAAAAAAATATAAGGGTTTTCAGAGGTCACTTAACCAACGGCTTCACAACCTCAATACTAAATTGTCGTGATGACACTGTGGATAATTCCTCCGCACCCTTCGATAAACTCATTTTAAAAACATTCTATTTTAAATAATAAGCAATAATTGATGACAAATCAATAAATTTTTTGATACTCTATTATCAAAAAGATAGCCTAAAATTGGTTCAAAAGTTTAGAGTATTGTATGATATATTGTACTATTATAATTTTTATTCACTTTGTTTGATTAATCCAAAAAGAAAATTTAAGGTTTTAAACTTGAATGCAAGAAATTTATATAACTATTTTTCTGATAACTAGCAAATTCAAAAAAACCTGAGAATCTCAAGTATGTAATACATTTTAACCATATTTAGTACTATGTTTTTTGTAAACAAAACAGCCCTTATATATACTTTTTCCGCAACTGCTTCAACAAGTCTCAGATAACTAAGTTAAATTTTATCATAACCTAAATTACTAAACTAAAAAACTAACTTAAATTTTAATATAAGGAGCCTAACAAACACAATCATTAATGGCAATCTATTTTATTAAAGTTAAAAATTAATTTTGGCCGCTGTGCGCCTCTTCTGATCCTGCGCCCAGGTACAAAGTACCCAGTGACCCCCCATCCTTCCGCCTTTGAGGGAGATATATATGTATGCGTAAATTTTCAACAATTTTTTTAAATTAAATCCCAACCACCTGGGTTAGTTGACCGGTTGGATAGAAATGATTTTTACGCAGAAAAAAAATGGAGGGTTTGTTTATTCCTCCCCCTCCCCCACCCACTCCTCCATCTATTTTTTTTTTTTTTACAGAATATGTATCTGCCTTGAAGTTTTATTTTTACATAAAGTTTGATTAGATTATCATATAGGCGCTACAAAGTTTGCATTTTAATGAAACAATTTTATTTTGCATAATCTCATGTAGCTTGGATAGTTAAGGTGAAAAAATAAATTTTCTGCTTAGAAAAATATATAACAACTTTGTTAAGGTTGAATTGCAAACTGCCTTTTATAATCTTAAAACTAACAAATGTTCTGGATTTGATAAAATTAACGTTAATGTTGTAAAATTTGTTTATGATATAATTGAACCTCTTTTGTTTCACATCTTTAATCTTTCTTTTAAAACTAGGGCTACCATAGTCCTGATTTTCATCAGGACTATCCTGATTTGAAGGGTCTGTCTTTGGAAATCTTTGCGGGACTAAAATCTTTCTTCTGTTCTCAAAAGCAATCTCCAGTGATAATTAGTAAGTTCTTTAGCGATGAACGTGGTGAAATGTATCTTTGGTTTGTTCATGGTCAGCTTCAGACATTCAACAAAACAATTCTGAGAATTGAAAAAACAAGAGCAAGTGCATGTGATATTGTTAATGAGATAAAAGTATTGCAGAATAATCTGAAGGAGAGATTTGAGAATAAGTTTATTCCACTGGAAGCTAAAAAGATACTTGCAAAACTATTTGAAGACGGAATTATTGACGAAACTGCTGTCAAAAAAGAATTTACTGGTTTTTACGAAAGATGTCTTTCTTATATTGACCTTTGGAAAGATAGCTTTGCTGATGCTGAAAAGTTCATGTGGATTCAAAACAGTGCAATAACATTTCCAGAGTTGGAAGAAGCTGTAGAAAGATTTAACCGAAAAATTGGACGTACAACAATAAATACTGATGAACTATTTGATAAAGTTGTTTTGGTCAAGGCATACTTGTCAACTAATTCTGAAACTTGGAAATCTGATGATATGAGTTGTGAAGAAAAATGGGTCCTGATGATGAAACATTTTGGAGAAAAGGGCATTTCAGTAGCAAATTTTTCACTGGTGTTGGAATACATTTTCAGTCTTCCTGGAACTTCAGCTGCTGTGGAAAGGGTGTTTTCAATGATGAACAATATTTGGTCTCCTGAAAGAGGTTCTTTGCTAGTTTTTACTGTGAAAAGTTTGCTTTTTTGTAAGTTAAATATTGATCTCAATTGCTCACAGTTCTATGAAAAGATAAAAAATGACCAGTTGTTCCTGAAAAAAGTACACTCTAGTAAAAAATATGACTGGTTTAAAAGCAAAAAAAAAGAAATAATTCTTGTAGTCATTACAAAAATGTAAAATAAAGCTGGTTTTTAATGTTGTATATTTTGTCATTTTCACTTTTAGTGTGACGAGCTTTTGTCCTGATTTAGACTTTCTGCTTGTTTATATTGGTCCTGATTTGACTGGTTAAAAAAGACATAATGTCCTGATTTTTCCAAAATTTCATATGGTAGCCCTATTTAAAACAGTTAATGTCCCGGAAAAATTAAAAATTGCACGAATCACACCGGTTTTTAAGCTTGGCGATGACTCTATTATTTCTAATTATAGACCTTTATCTATATTACCGTGTTTCTCAAACTTGCTTGAAAGAATAATGTACAACAGTCTATTTAATTATTTATCAGAAAACAATATGTTTTATTCAAAACAGTTTGGTTTCAAAAAAAAATGTTCCACTGAACGTGCAGTGGTTGAAATAGTCAATCAAATAACAAACGCATCGTGTACTAACTACTTTACATTAGGAGTTTTCATTGATCTGTCGAAGGCTTTTGATACTGTAAACCATAACATACTAATAAAAAAATTTGAATATTATGGATTAAAAAATAATAACTTACTTTGGTTCAAAAGCTATTTGATCAATAGAAAGCAATTCATCCAATATGAGCAAAAACAAACAATTCCATATGCAGTAACTTGTGGTGTCCCCAGGGCTCTATTTTAGGACCCTTATTATTCATAGTATATATTAATGATTTAAATTTAGCAACAAATTTCTTAAATTGTATTCTTTTTGCAGATAACTCCAATCTTTTTTATTCCCACAGAGATATTAAAACACTTTTTGAAATAGCTAACGAAGAGTTGGGTAAGGTTAATGAATGGTTTATAAGTAATAAACTGTCCCTAAATGTGGATAAAACCAAATATATTTTATTTCATAAAGTGAATAAGTTTAAAAATATTCCCATTAAACTGCCAAATCTAATAATTAATAACACTAACATTAAAAAGGAAAATCCAGTTAACTTTGTGGGCGTAATATTAGATGAACATTTACGTTGGAGTGAACATATAAAAAGCATTGAGAAAAAAATATTGCTATGATATATAGGGGTGAACCATTTCTAAATAATAAGTCTTTAAAAAGTTTATATTTTTCTTTCATTCATTGTAATTTGATTTATTGTAATATTGCATGGAGAAGTGCAAATCATACAAAATTAAATAAATTGTACAGTAAACAAAAATATGTGTGGAGAATATTATTTGAAGCTGATAAAATTGTACCATGTGAGACTCTTCTGCATATACTAGATGCATTAAACGTTTATAAAATCAACTTACACCAAGTTTTAATGTTCATGAATAAAATAACGATGGGACTATCTCCTAAAATATTTCAGTCCTATTTTGAAAAAGTAGTGCATAAATACCCGACAAAATTTTCAGATAATAATTGTCCCTAAATTTTCAGATAATAATTGTCCCTAAATATAATTCAAAACAAATTACGCATTCAGTTCAATATAGTGGGCCTTATTTGTAGAAAAAGTTTCCTTATATTACAAATACGAAAAAAGGTAATAACACCTGTTTCAATTCATTTTTAAACAACAGTTTAAAAATGAATTGAAACAGGTGTTATTACTTATGGATTTTAACGTATCCGATTTTAAATGCTTCTTTTAAACTAAAACTCAATTATATAAAATATGTCTCAGAATTTATCAACTTTTTTTTCTCATTAATTCAGTTATGGTGTTTCCCATCTTAATAGTTATTGTTGAAATCTAATCTGAGTTCTTGAACTTTTTTTTTTTTTAACTATTAATGAATTCTTATTTATTTTACTTTTATTCAAATTGGTTTTAAAATATACATGAATATTACGGTTTTTGTAAATTAAGTACTCTTTTTTTTTTTAATTTTTCATTCTATATTTAAATATTACTTTATAATAAATTGTTATATATTTAATTTTCATATTTTTCAATACTTTGTATAATATACGTAGACATTGTGGCTATCGTAAATAATTTATTTATTTAATAATTTGTGCTCTTTAATTAATTTATTTTTTGTTTTTGTTTTTTACTTTTCTTTCAGTTTTTCTTGTTTACTTGATTATTACTCTTAACATGAATATTGTTCATGAAGTATTTCTTAACCTAATTGTTATTTATTCTTATATTTATTATTTTCAATAAATAATTTGTAAAGTATAAATATATTATACGGTTATTGTAAATACGTGCGATTGGGGCTCGGTGATAAGACAAAATGTCTTCTACTTGCCCCGTCAGTTTTTTTTTATTTATAAACTTTTAAATTGTAAAAGTTATTAAACGGCGAAATAAACAAACAAAAAAAAAATAAATAAATAAACAAACAAAAAAGGTCAACAATTATAAATTAGTAAATAATCATAACAAAATTTTCTCAAAAACAGCTTCTAAAACTATAACTCAACAAACCTTTCTTCGTGTTTTTGTAAAAAATCGAATAAATATTCTCCAAAATTATGTTTTGTAAGCGCCATTTTTTTTCCCGCTCTCCTCTGTTTGTACTTTTTTGAACTCCTTGAGTTGATCCCTACTTTCCTGAGCGGCCAACATTATATCTTACCTGTCCTCTTCATTGTTAACAGAACTCAAAAACTCTGAAACAAGCTTAATTGCCCGCTCAGAGCAGTTGTTGACTGTCACTGACTACATATATTTGGTGAACAAACTCAATGAAAGTTTTAAATTGGTTGATAGTGCCCCAACAAGACGAAGGACAGTTCAGCCAAGGTTTATCATCATCTTTATTTAAATTTAACAGACTGAAAATAAACCCCTAGTTCCTTCCAATTAACTGTGAAAAACTAGGTGGTTTCTCCTGGGTGAAGTCAAGAAAATTTGGTAAGATTGGATTTTCAGACTTCTTATAGTGTGTAGGAACAAATTGTGAGAAAAGAACTTTTAAATTTTTTCTTTCTCATCATCTTCGAGTTTTTTTTATCTGTGAGACATAATGGAATCAAGGTTTGATCCAAAAACCACGTATGTCTCTCCATCTATTTCAATATTTCTTCAATTCCCCCTAGTAAATCATTAGCTCATATTGGATCATAAGATTCAACCCAACTTTTATACTAGACCATCTGCCAGTATTCTTTTATATCTTGAAAAGGTGCTGATTTCCTTTTGTAAACTAGCTGACAATTGGTAGGGTCACTGATTATTTAAAAATGAGTTGTAAGATAGTATGTAGACTTTGCCATAAAACGTGCATGGGAAGCTGATCCCGGAGCATAAACATTAAAGCTTACTTCTGGGCATAAGTAGGTGAGTGTAAGTTATACTAGTTTTTTATAATCACCTCTTGAAAATACTATGTTGGCAAGTGTATATTTGAAAAATTAAACCGTTTCTTATATTTGTTTTTCTAGATACGTTCTTTTAACTGCAACTTTGTAAAACTTTTTGAGCTTTGATTTATCCATAGTTTTCTTTGTTGCGTTTCAATTATTTTGGAAAACTTTGAGCATCTAATTTTCAGAAGCATAAGTTTTACCAATGTGAACTTTTTCCCAAAAATGTTTACAGTGAAGCTTGTAAACATGTCTTCAACATGCGAGCTGTAGTATAATTAAACCCTGTGTTTGACAAAATCTAATGTTTGTGCCAAAATGTTTTCCTGTATTAGCTGCAGTTGTGTCAAAGCACAGACCATTTATATTCTTAGCATATACTCATGTAAAATGTTTACTAAAGTATCATGATGAGATTTTTCAGTACTATGTTTTATTGGCGATTTAAAGTTTCTTGGCATTATTTATATAATGTCAAGAAGTTTTAAACCACCATCGATATTTACAAGAACAGCAAAACGATCTCTTTTTTGTTTTTTACTGTTGGTAACATCCTGTAAAATTTTTCCATCAAAGTGTGCAATTATTGGAAATTTACTTTGCCTTGCAGGTTTTATTATATATTCGCGATATTTAGCTGCACTTGTACTTACTGCTTTCTTTTTTGCACGTCTGATGGTGGATTCAAAAAGCGAGATAAATATCAAACTGCCCCCAGAAGTAACTACGTCAAGTAACTATGTCAGAGAGCAAGTGCATCATATTTCTAAATGAAATGTTTTTAGAAACAACTTCTTTTGCAAATTTTTTTTTTAGTTAATACTGTTGAAGCACTAGTACCTGATTTAATTTTGTTTTGCTGAATAGTCAGAATCCTGACAGGAAGAGACCTCACTTTGTTCTGATGATAAAAGTTTTCTCAGTTTGATCCTCTTGTCGCTCAATAAATATCGCAATCTTCTTTCTTATATTTTTTTCATCTTTCGGCAATAATCTAAATCCTTTGAACCAAGTGTCATTTTACGTTTCGTTATTTTATCGTTTAAAAATTAAAGATGTTTTTAGTTAATTCTGCTGCGTTGCCTTTTTTTTTTTTTAAATGTTGCCCATTTTTCAACAAGAGCATTTAATAGTTCCGTATTAAATACATAATATTTATTGAATTTTGAAACTGCTTTAAAACTTTTTAATATAGTCTCATATCAGAGTGAAAATAGTCAAGTTAACAAATTAATAAGCAAAATTAAAATTCGGTAAAATTAAAAATAAACTATAATTATATATTATTTTGCAAACCTGATGTGCTTGTCATTAAATATATCGCTATCATATCCTCCATCAATCGAAGGTTTTTTAATAGCAAAAGAAATGCAGTTTTGAGGATATATTGCTAAAAATGTCTTTGAAAGTGATCTCGTAATTTTTGGTAGCATCTTTACTTTTTTATTTAAATCTTCTTTTTATTTTTAATTTATTTTTAATAACGGCAGTTTATAATTAAAAAAATATTCTTAGCTTAACTAAAGTATGGCACGAATTCCTTTTTTAATCATTTTTAATTTTTTTAGAATATGTAGTTTGAAAACTAAAGTTTGCAAACAAAAAGCACAGAAGTTATCCGACAACTGGTAAACAAAGAATATTTTTCCACTCTGAACAAAATAAACAAAACAAACAAGTAGCCCAGTGAAAAACAAAAGACTTTTTTCGTTAAACAACGTAAATGTTCCAGTTACTATAAAACTAGTCCATAAATACAGAGGTTTGATCAACATAAATATGACAAGCAGAGCTTACAACATCAGAACAACTGTTATGACATAAAAACAAAAACTGGACAAATTTTTTGGTGTTAAAATGACAGCTTAAGACAAAACTTTCAGATAATAACTAAACTGTCCATTTTTTGATGTTAGAGGTAGCTAACTTCCAAACATGGAACAAACTCCAAAAATTTATATGTTTATACTTATGTCAAATAAGGATGCTTTGCGATGATTGGAGTCTGGGAACAAAAAAGCCTTAAAATTTCGGCCGCAACTACCCTAAACAAGAGAGTAACAAGTTGATATATTTTTTGAACTATTCCTAAATAAATTTATTTTCAGTCATAAATTCTAAATTTCATAACATAATCTCTAAAAATAAAATTAGTAAATTAGTAACCCCCTCAAATTGAAGGGATTCAAACTTTGTAAAGTCATAATTTTTGAACACAAGGAGATTGTAGAATGAAATTTAGCATTTATTGATGAATATAGATTCATTATTTATAAGAATAATTCAAAAATTAACTTGCTGGATCCGCGCCTGTTGTCCCTATATTTAATTCAAAACAAAATACGTATTCAATTTAATTTCGTAGATCTTATTTGAGGAAAAAGTTTGCCAAGAAAAAAAATTAATATACAGCAGTTTAAAAATGAATCGAAACAGGTGTTATTACTTATGGATTTAAACATACCCAACTTTTAATGCTTCCTTTGAACTTAAACTCAATTATATAAAATATTTCACAAAATGAAATAAATTCAACTTTTTTTTAGCTGTTTTGTCACCATTTAGTTTTTTTAGTTGTTTTGTCACCATTTGGTTATGGTGTTACCTCTAATCTTGAAGGTTATTGTTGAAATCTAATCTAAATTCTTGAATATATATATATATATATATATATATATATATATATATATATATATATATATATATATATATATATATATATATATATATATATATATATATATATATATATTCAAGCGGCAAAGACTAAAAAAATTTATAGTCTACAAAAACATGCCTGCAGAATCATTTACTCAAAAAATAGGCGTGAACACGCTAAGCCCTTAATGAAAGATATGAAAATGATGAATGTGTTTGAAATAAATATCTACCAGCATTTAATTTTCATGTATCGTTATAATCACAATATCTCTCCTATAAGCTTTAATAACAAGTTTAAAATAAATAAAAATGATAGCTATAATCTTAGAGCGAATATGTCCAACACATATAAACTGCCTCGGATAATAAACAAATAGTCAGAGTACAGCATTCTATATCGAGGTCCAAAAGTATGGAATACTTTTCAAAAAGGATTCAAAGGTACGGTAAATTCGTTAAGTACATTCAAGTTTTTAACAAAAAAAGAAATTTTTAAAATATAAGAAACGTTTTTGGTTAATGATACTTTAAATAATTTCTCATAAATCTGTTTTTGTTTTATTTCTACTTTTGTTGGTTGCTTATCAATTTTATTAGCGAATTACGCGTTTTATTACGATATTTTATTGAAATTTTATTACGCATATTGTAACATATTACAATATTTTTTTGAAATCTTGTTATAGAGGCTCTATGAAAAGATTGCGATAACGTACTGTCATCCTCACCTTCTTTGAGCCCCTATCTGTTTTACTTATTTTATTTATTGAAATTTTATATTACGAAGTTGTAAAATCTTATATTATATTAAAACAGAGAAAGAAAAAAAAATATATATATATATATATATTTATATATATATATATATATATATATATATATATATATATATATATATATATATATATATATATATATATATATATATATATATATATATATATATATATATATATATATATATATATATATATATATATATATATATATATATAAAATATCTAAATAAATTAAAAAGCACGCATTAACAAGAGCCGTAATGTATACTTATACTTTGCAACTTATTTTATTGAAAAATATAAAAATAAAATATATAATAATTTGTGGCTGGTTAAGAAAAAGTTTTAAAACCAATGTTCATGTAAAAAGTAATATTTAAGTAAAGAACGAAAAATTAAAAACAAAAGAGTACTTTATTTACAAAAACCATAATATAAATGTATAACAACTCATTGATAGGTAATATATAAAAATTCATTAAAAGTTTTTTATATATATATATATATATATATATATATATATATATATATATATATATATATATATATATATATATACATATATAAATTGCCACACTGCAAATTATGAAGGAAGGCCCTCTTTAAGTTTAAGAAACGACACTATAAATCCAGGAGACATTTTTCCTAAGTTTCCGATAAAAACTAGATAAGAAATTGAGGTAGCCTACCGAATTTAAGGAGAAGTAAGTTTTGGGTTTCAGATTATTCCAGAGATTGTAGCGTGTTGTTAAGAAAACAAACGTTTTGAGGGCAAAGAGATTTTAAAATGTTACGGATATGTTATACTGGACATGGATCATACTATCGATCAAAAGTGTTTTGAAACACAGAGCAGAAAATAGGGAATCAGAAACAGTTGGATATATCAATTGGAAAAAAATGTTCTCATTTCTGTGAACTTAAAACACACTCTTGAACAAATTGCAATAGACAATATATTATCGCCAAATTATACTAGTTATCCGGTATCACAGAAAAAACCACTTAGAAACAAAAAGATTTTGTTTCTTATTGGTTTGGCGAGATAATATTTTTCCTGCAATTACTAGGAGTTGTCAAGAAAATAAAAAAAAACAGAGAACTACTAAATATAATTCAAGGTGGAACAGTATGCGGTAGTATTTCAAAGACAAATTATCACAACCAAAAGCAGCTGGAAACAATGCTGACTTGAACTGTGGCAGAGAAAAACTTTTGTTGCTATCTGGACTGAAATTTTAGAAGCATCGATTTGCAAGTAAAAAGTTTTTTCTTTCCCATTGTTGATCCGGGCTCAATGAGGTATGGAAGGACTCCAATTATGAAATTCAGAGCACATACAGTAATATTGTGCAGGCGCAATAGACTAATCTCATTTGCAAGTTGGAGTTAGAAAAACAATTGCATAAAAATGTGTGGTGGAACTACATTAATACAAACCATTTCTAAAAAGAATATAGAAAAAACCAATGCCTACCTGCTGAACTCAGGTTTTGGATTTACCTAGATTTAAGCTAGAAAAGAATGTTGGAAATTGGAAAGGGCATGCGGCAAAGAAAGAAAAGTCCGGCAGGTGGAAGCTAATTTCTTAGCTACAGTGAAACAAGAGCGTTAATTGAAAGTAATTAAGCTTTAGAAATTGAAAATAAAGAAACAAGGAAAAATGTTAGCGCTTTTTGAAAAATGCAAAGAACACAACGGTCCTATAACTCCAAAAAGTGTTGATGTTTTAAACTCGCTCAACCTGAAACAGCTAATCAATGAGATTTTATATCTGCGTCGGACAATATTGTCTGAAATCAAACAGCAGCAATAACTTTAATTAAATTAATTCAAGAAAATTAAAAATAGTTAGCTTCACAGTTGAGATGTACAAAGGTATTCAACATCTTGCATGAATATCAGTATGAGTATCAATGTGTGCATCAATTTGTAAAGTTATTTAAATATTTACTACTATTAGTAAATTATAAAATTGATGTTAAACATCTTAGTTCAGTTTAACTGATTTGAGTCTTGTATAGAACAGCATCAATACACCGCTCAACTCAGTCCTGTTATGAGCAATGAGATGTTTGTTCATGTGAATTATGATAAGGATATTTAAAATGGTGAGATTTCATGATATTTAAATAGCAATAACAATTATTTGTTGATTCAGTTAATTAGTGAGTCATGCTATAAATATTACATTGCTACTTTAACGGAGCCAGTTCGTTTTAAACGGAAAAAAATCCAGATGACGTCGATATTGGATTGTGATACGTAGTATGCATGAAATAACTGCAGATTTAATTTTATATATGCAAACTACCTTTATTTTTTTGCATTATGTAAAGAAGATATGCATCTTCTTTAAAATAAAAAAGTTTACGACAATATTCAGTTGCTAAACTGTTGAATGGCTATGTTAAATTTTTATTTAAAATCTTCAGCTGAAGTTACTGGTTCTTCAAGTCTTTGGTAAGTTTTAACAAGACGTTGTCTTGTTAAAACATCCACTCCAAAGGCGGATCCATAAAAGAAACGAATACCCCCATTCCTCTCCTTTAGATATTTTGGAAAGAATTTTTTTTTACAAGTTTTATATTTAACACAGCATGTTGCTCAAAAACGGCAGTAAATTAGGGCGGCTGTTTAAAAGTAATATTAAATTTTATTAAATTAAGTGGTGCCAATTTTAAATCGGATAGTTGGTACACCAATAGATGACGTAATTTCATTTTTTTTTTCAATATTTTTTTTTTGTATTTGAATTTTAAGCTATATTTTGCTATGATATGCTCTTATATCCGATAATATTGTTGGATCAGCATAGGAGCAGTCACAGATACTCATTAAGACTGATGGAAAGTAGCGTCCGTTATTGACAAATATTCTCTCTGCTCAAACACTGAGTTGGCGAAGACCGGATTTAAACTCGTATCGCCCAGCAGTCTTAGAAAATACATTTTTTTGACTCCCTAACCAACATAGTTATATAGATTAAGACAGTATAAGACTAATATTCTAAGAAAAATTAACTGTAAAGGTTTTATGACTTGTGGGTTTGCTTACAAATCATTAGTCCCAAAAATAGTTTTCCCTGAGCTTAACTAGATAGTCTTGATTTCCTGAATCAAAAAAACTTGAAAACTTTGGTTTCTTCTTCCTTACAACTAGCCTGGATACAAAAATAGCCTCCTTTTAGTTGATAAGGTTGATCCGCCCCTAATCCACTTGGGCTCGTTCCCAAAAAAATGTTAGACATTAAATCATTTTCAAAGTTGTCAACGTATCAATGTTGATCCATTCGACCGTTATATAATATATTTTGACTTAGGCCATCATATCGGATCCAACTCTAAATATCAACTGGTATCACCTCAAACTTATAACAAATATCAATTCTAATTTGTGACAAATACCACCTCCACCTTGTAACTAAATACTACCTCTACCTTGGTACAAGTAAGCGTAAAAACAAAATAAATAAATTTATTTAGTTTTTACCATTTAGGAGGTTTAATTTGATTCATCACTGAAATAAATTTTTTTTAATTTATAAGGACTTGTTTTAAAGTTGCTTTACAAAATTTAATTTGTTTTAAACGGACTATTGGTTTTAGCAATGCTTTTCTGACATCAACACAACACCAAAGAACGGTCAGTTAGTCTTGCTAATTTGTTTTGCCAAGTTTATTTATAAAATTTATAGTTTATTATAAATTTTTTTATAAACTATAAATCCTTATAATACATAAAATTTATAGTTTATTATACGGATTTTTACTAGTGATATAAATAAATAAGTTCTATAAATAGAACTAATCACCAGCAATACTTTTAGTCATTCTTGGTCGTCCAGACCACTTTACGTCAGCAGGACTATCAGCTAAGTTAAATTTAGTAATGTTTCTACTTATAACTGACATATAGTTTAAAATTCGAGGTATCTCAATATCAGAGAGACCTCCCATATTAGGGCCAATAATATGCTGTTTGATTTCTTGACCAAATGTTATTTTCCCAAGGCAAATTTTAAGACAATAATGAAGCAAAAAGGAAAAATTAATTCAAAACAAACTTTCAAAATACTTCAAGTTATTTTAAATATATCGTTTAATATTTTATTAAATAGGAGAGTTTATTTTACTTTGATGCACCTTTTTCCGCAATAAAAGCTCTCCTCAAAAGCTTTAAGGAGAAACAACGTGCATTGAAAGTCTTTTTTAAAGGCGTTAATGTATGCACTTAAAAAAAAGGATATACTTAAGAAAAACTTTTTTAAACTTTCTTATTCTTAAGTCTTTTTTAAACTTATTCTTAAAACTTTTATTCTTAAAACTTTTTTAAACTTTCTTATTATTATTAAGTCTAAATAATTGATAAATAGAGAAAATATTTTTTAATAATTATGAAAAATAGTAAATTTATTTCTGCTGTGTACTAAACTGTAAGCACTTTTATATATATATATATATATATATATATATATATATATATATATATATATATATATATATATATTTTGATTGCAAAAAATAAAAATAATTTAACTCAAAATTTATAAATTAATTTCTCAGTAAATAAAGCAATGTGAACGAAACTTGATAGATAATGTAATCGAAACTACATTTGAACTTTTTTTTTAAATCGGAGATGTTGATCTGCCATTAGACGTGGTTTCATAGGTTGGCTTTGGCTTTAGATTGAGATTTGAAAATAACGACCTTATTCTTGAACCAAATATTTTGGAAATTTTTCTGTTTCTAAACGCATAAATTAATGGGTTAATCCATGAATTAATTTCTCTAATGACTATGGTCCACATAAGTACCCGATAAATTGCCGGAATTTGAAAAACATTGTTTTTCGAGAAAATAAACGATAAATAAAACTGCGTTACCAAGCATGGTGCGTAAAACAATACATGTGTAAGTGATATTATTACTACGGTTTTTGTTATATAGTTTTTGATTTCAATGTTTTTCTGAACTTGAATAGAACTTTTCAATTTTTTTTTGGTTTGAATAAGCATTAAAAGATTAGCAATAACAATCAGAAAAAGTGAAGCCATTGTTATAAAACCAGTTCCAATATAGAGAATAAACTGCAGATGCAAGCTTGATGAAGCATACACTACGCTATACAAGATAGCAGTATTAAACGTAAAAATTATAACTAATGAAAGGTACCCAAATAAATAGGAGTCTTTAATTGTAACTCCACAAATCTTGTTGTTATAAAATACAGTAAGATAACGCTCACAAGAAATTAATATAAAAGTTGAGCTTGATAAGCCTAACAACCAGATTCGAAAAAATGATATAATAGATATCTCTAAGCAACCAAAATTATCAATCAGTTTTAGTAATATTGTTTGAGAAGGTGAAACTATTAGAGCATATAGTATATCAGTAATGGATAGTGCAATAACAAGCTTTTCGTTTCGAGTGTACTTTTTGTTTTTGTTTGTAATATGTAAGCCCAGAATCAAAAAACCATTTGTTGCAAGTGTAAATACTGCGTTAAAAATATAGCATGAGATTAAATAACGGCTGTTAGTATATTCCACCATATCTTTATATTGGTATTTACATATTGCATCTTTGTTACTCGACATGCTTCTTTTCTGTAAAAACAAAAAGTGGTTCTAAAAGATACATTTTATTAAACGTACATTTTAAAATTTTTATCTTGTATATTTTTTAAACTATGCCTAATAAAATTTGCTTAAGGTGACACACAACTGAAAGCAAGTTTTTTTTTGAGAAGAAAAAATTTATATTAAAGAAAAATTAAAAAAATAACAAAAAAATTATTTAAAAAAATTCATATTTTGCAGAAAAAGCGTTGTAAAACTTGTATTAATTGCAAAACTTCAAAAGCTATTTGAAGTTTTGCAATTAATACAACTTGACTCTGTCTTTATAACTCAAAATAAAATTTTGAAGATATTTTCCAAGAATATTTCATCCTGCTAGACCTTAACTTGGTTTTCTGTTATTCAAATTCTTTCAAAAAATATTGCATTTTTAACAAAATTACTTTTTGCTAATATAAAATATCAATAATTCCAACCTTTTAAACAACAATACTTCATTTTTTACAGCTTTGCATAAAAAACTTCAGGGGCAAAAAAAGTATAGTATTGTATTAAACAAGTCCTGAAAATGTTATAATTTAGCAGAGTTCTGATAATGCGAAAATGTGTTTCTAAGTTTCATGAAAGATATGTCGCTAAAACAATAAAAATAAGAAAAAATATATATAATAGTAGCATAAAAAAGATCAAAATCCACCAGGGATGTAACTGTCACTTGTTTCTTTTACTTGCTGATCATCAATTGTTTTTTTTTAACTACTCTCAGTTTTTTTTTTTTTCATTTTAATTTTATCCGTTGACTTTCACATGTCACACTCTGGTTTTTCCAATTTTACTTTGTGATGTAAATGAGACAATTCCCTTCAAGCCAACTTTAAAACTTCTAATACTATATTAATATTCTCATTATAATTTAGCACTGCTGAGTATGTTCTCATTTCCATTGCAAACTTACTAACAAATAAGTGCCATTTGATACTTATGGGGCAGATCCAGTATTTTTCGAATTAACTTCCTGACATGGAGCCAACTCCAAACATTTATATTTTTATACTTAGTTAAATAAGGATGCTTTGCATTGTTGTAATCGACATAAGTATAACTGAAAGTAATAAAGTTTGATGATTTAATGAGAAGATTTAACATGCAACATTAAATAAGTGCTATTCAATCTTGATGATCACGTTATTAAGTGCACGTTGATAATTTACTAAAAATGAATTGAAACGGTGCGAAAAGATTGCTGTTTTTCAAAAAGTATTTGGTTTAACGCCTAAAAGGTTTGTTGCAATTTGTTGCAAATTTTGAAAACATGTAAGGCTTGTTTCCGAGTTGATGAAAGGTTTTTAATATTGTTTTTTTTTTAAGCTTTCACTTTTAAAAAACATTTGAATCAAAAAATTTGCAAGGAACTGTAATGTATTCATTTAAAACTTCTTTCATAATATAGTTATCATAGTTTATAGCTTATTTTTTTATATTTATATTTATTTAATTATAGTTTATTATAAATTATAGTTAGTTCAGTTTATTATAGCTTATAATGTTTATAATATTTATTATATTTTATAATGTTTACAATATTTATTATAGCTTAGAAATGTCATATATAAATATCGCTAAGAATCACCTTGGGATTCGGGCATCCTGGAGTTAAAAACTAGATTCTTCTAAACGAATCTATTTAAGAGAACGTTACAGGTAAATTAGTTTTTTTTATTTTCATAAGAAAATAAAAAAAGTTAATAATCAAGTTAATTTAATAATTATACTTATTTTATTGTGAACTTTTTTTTAACTTTATTTTATTCTTAGCGACTTTTAAACAATATTTACTTATCGCGACGTTAGAATTATCTTGTTCTATCTCCACTTTTTGAAAAAATTGAGTTATTGATAGTGTTGTGTACCTCAGAGTAATGTTTTTCTACTGTATTGAAATCTAAGAAATAAATAAAAAAGTTGCTGAGAAAACATAAATTATAAAAAAAATTTTGTATGCCGTCTCCTAAAATCTTTATTTTTCAAATCGTTTTATCTCAAAACTCAAAAATGTGGAGATAGAACAAGATAATTCTAACGTCGCGTTATTAAACAATATTTACTTATGACATTGAAAACATTTTTATTTGTCTTCATAATATTTTAACTAGTTCTATTTTCAATATATTCATTTTTTTTTTTTTACTTTTTTGACTAATTTTTTCTTGCTTGTCATTTTTAATTGTTATCTTATTAATTTTATGACGACTGATACATTTTTTTTTAACAAATAATTATTCAAGGTTACATTTAAATTTACGAGAAGCCAGCCTTTAGAAAATATATTTTGGCAATCGATCATGATTTTGAGGCGTCTAATGTTTTTTTATTCCTTTTTATGGGAACACAACCAATTACTTTTAACTTTTTTTTATAATTAGAGTCATTACCAACATGATCTAGTTCGCTGAATTGCGTCGGAAATGGTTTTTTGAGGTAAATCTTTTTTATTTTAAAGTGGCCCATTGTAAACTTTTTTTTCGTAATATCAATGCGCTAAATAAAATTCGCAAATTCTGTTACCTTTATGGTTTGACATTATTTCTTATAGAAGTTTACAACTTTTGTACAAAAAAAAAAAAAAAAATATGTATAAAGAGTATAATAAATTTGTAACAAAAACATATATTATTAAAACTCAATAAAGCTTTTCGGTGTATTATATTTTAACCTTTAAACTTTTCATGGATTTTTATTAAACACCTGTTAAACAAGAAAAGACTCAAAACACATGTTTAAATGTAATAGATTTAGAAATGGTAAAACAGCCAGCAAAACATAACAAAAGCCTTGAAAAGTTTTAGCTAAAAAATGCTTTAGTGGAGAAAAAGAAAAAAAGGAAACAAGTTTTTCATAAAAGTAAAACTGCGGCAGTACAGCAAATTTTTGCATCAGAGGGTACTTAATGTTGTGTCATCGTGACATTTTTCTGATAAATCAAATACTTTAAAAAGTCACGCAAACCAGCTGGCTACCTTTAATGATGCTAGAAATTTTTTACTCTTTTTGTGTAATTTCAGTTAAAAAGCACAAACGGGTGATACGTAAGTTATTGGCAAAATAAAAACGTCAATAACTTATCTATAAATGAAGAAAAACTATTTTTTTAAAATAAAGTATTTATCTTTAATAAAAATACGTTATTTTTTAAATGAAAAAACACCACCATCTGCAATTGATCTCAGCGCCTTTTACAAGCGACTGTAAAAAATTTAAATCGGTTTCTTGTAGTTTTAATTTAATTCGATCAGTGAAAACTTGTTCTGTTGAAGCTTGCCAACATCCCTCATAAACCTTCTGTGCCAAATGTATCTAAAAGTTTTCAATTGGTCGTGCTTGAGGCACATTTGAGGGATTGTATTCTTTATCTACTTAATAGAGATTTTGGTCCATCCAATTTAGAGAATCTTTAGAATAATGGGAACTTGCTAAATCTGGTCAAAATAAATAGTTAAAGTCTTCATGATACTTGTGAATGAATGGAAGAAGTCGTTTTTATAAACATTCATCAATATAGATTGATGAATTAATTGCAACAGCCTTGGAAGTGCAAAATAATAGCTCGGACATACCACGATCAGATTTGGCTATCCACATAAATAAATTTTTTTGAAAATTTCTCTTTTCCTATAAAACGAACACTTTCTGGACATGTTTTTTTGTTGTTTGTGTAGTATAAAGAATTTCCAGGCATGTTGTTCCCTGCAAAAAAAAGTATTTTTTGTCATCAATGACCAGAAGAAATTTTGTGTTATAGAGTTGCTTAACTAGTTTTCAGCTTCTTTTCTTTGCCTTTATTTGTTGTTCTATAGTGTATTTTGAAGTCTTTTCACGTTTTCTATATTTAATATTCATTTTTTTTTAACTGATGACCCATTGTTGATTGATTTACACCGAATTTAAAACCTATTTTTCTCTGACTGACCCCATTTCGATTGTTGACAAGTCTCTTTAACTCGGCTTTCTTTTCTCTTGTCCAGAATGTTAAACAACCCGAGTGCTTTCTATCAGAAAAGGGTTGAACAATTTCAAGTCTTTTTAGGTTATCATATAATGTACTTTGAGCAAATCCTTCCTTTTCAAAATGATTTAGAACTTTTTATATTAGATTTGTTTACAAAAAAACATTTTGAGTTGCTTACGAAAAGATTCTTGTTCAGCTGGATTTAACCTCATTTTAAATAATTGTGCTTCAATTAATAAAGTTTATATTTTATGGAAAGTTTATGCATACACATAAAACCACAAAAACAAATTATAATGCTCAAATAATTAAATTCAGATTTGTCCACATCACCCGTTATGCTGCTAAGTAAAGAAGAATACAAAAAAACGTTCCTCGTTACATTTTCTCCAATTTAAACCCAGCTATTTAGGGAAAATTGTAATTTCAGAAAAGCACCCAAATTAATATTTTACAGAGAGAGCTGGACTGGACAATTTTTTGTTATTTTCAAAAAACTAGTTAAAAAAACAATACTACTTTCACAAGACCAGTCAAAAATAGAAAAATCTTGTTGAAGATATCTTATACCTTTTTCTTCATAAAAGTATAAAACCTACACCATCTTGATTTTCATAAGTAAGATGCACACGACTACTTTTTATACCAAAGAGAGGATCGATCTTCTCACAATTATTAAACTTGTTTGCACATTAACAAAAGACATTTTTGTTAATGTGCCAAAAAAAATTAGTTTGTAAATATATTTTTTAGTTCACAAGTATGCTTTTAATACCTTCTTTTACTTGTAATATATTTATATCAACTGTAAAAAAATAATGTCTCTTTTCATGTATTTTTTTTCACGGGTAACAATTTTAACAGCTTACGCTAAAGCAGTATTTTTACATTAAAGAAGTATTATTACGTTAAAAAAATATGCAAAGGGTATCTGATGCACTTCATTTTGATCGTAGTTAAACGTTTTTGTTAACAATAGCTAAACATTCGAAGTTTTCCTGGATCTAAATAAAGCATTTGATACTGTCAACCACAAGATTCTTATCTACAAACTACGCAATTATGGGGTTATTCACTCTAACTTTAAGTGGCTGTAATATTAGTTTGTAAACAAGGAGTACCATATGATTTAACATGCACACGATTTGAATCAATAAGTTGCGGTGTTCCAAGGTTCAATAATTGGGGCTTTGCTGTTTTTTATTTATATAAATGATATTTAATTGACGTCAAAAATACTTAACTACGTTATTTTTGCTGAAGACACTAATGTTTTCTTTTCAGACTCAAATTTAAAAAATATTTTTCATTATGTAAACGCAGAACTAATATATCTTAATGAATGGTTCATAGCAATTAAACTTTCATTGAATATTGATAAAACGAAATATATTTTGTTTGCTAAACCGTCTAAATCCGAGAACCTTCCACTTAAACTTCCAGAGCTTACAATTAACAATATTAAAATAAAAAGAGTTTTTTCAATGGAAATACTTAAAATATTTTTCGATAAACGTTTAAATTGGAAAAGCTAAAAAAAGTAGGTCTAGGATAAAGTTTTAAAGACTCTGGGGATTATGTTCAAGACAAAAGGCCGGGTAAATAAAAAAAAAAAACAATTGCTTTTACTCAGCGCTTTTGGAGTAATTGCTCAGTTTTACTCGAATAAAAATTTGAGCAAAGTTGCTTAAATTTTTATTCACGTAAAGCTGAGCAATTTACTCCAAAAACGCTGACAAAAAGCAATTTTCTTTTTTTTATTCACCAGACTTAGAACATCTTTTAAATAAAAAATGTTTAAAAACTTTATAGTATTCATTTATACATAATCATATTAACTATTGTAATATTGCCTGGGCAAACAATTATTCATCTTTCCTAAAAAATATTTATACAAAACAAAAGCAAGCAAGTCAATTAGTTTGCCAAGCCGTAATTCAAGAGTACCAAGCCGTTATTCAAAAATAAATAAATGCTCTAAACGTATACGAGCTAATATTTACCATAACTTGTTACTTAGGTTTTAACTTCAAAATGAAATAATTCCAAAATTTTTTTATCAAATTTCTAAAAAATAATATGAAACAAGACACTCAATAAGTAATTACTACATTCCACTAACATCACTAAAAAATCCGACTTCTCAATTAAATATCGGGGACCACGCTTGTGGAACTCGGTTCTTGACGAAAATATGAAAAAAAATATATATCTCTTGATATATTTTAAAGAACTATAAAATAACACTTACAAAATTTAAACAAATAATACACTCTTTCATTTTTTTTTAAAAAAAGAACTTTATTTTATGATAAACCTTTCTTGTTGTTTTTGTTTGTCTGTCATAATTTTGTATAAAAAATATAAATAAATGAATTTAAATCTTCAAAAACTTTTTAATCTTTTTTAATATATAAAATCTCTTTTAAATATCTAAATACATTTAAATATATATTACGAATTGCATTAAATATGTATACCTATATGTACCGGTTTGTTAACTTTTTTCTAAAGATTTTTTCTTTTTTGCAAACTTTTTAATTTTTTTCAAACTTTTTAATTTCACTCTTTTGCATAATATTAGAACTTGGAAAATTTTAGTTTGTTATTCTCTATTTCACGTAGGGGCTTTGTGATAAGACATTTTGTGTTCTACCTGCCAATAAGATTGTAATTATATATATTTATTTGAACTTGATTATATATATATATATTAGGGATATGACTTTTTAATTTTTTTTCAAATAAAATGTTTCCTGTATCATAAATCGATGAACTTTTACCTAAAATCATGAAAAAAGGCCCAAATAGCTTTCTGCAACAAAAAAAGGTCACCCCCAAAATAAAAATTTGATTTACCATTTTTATACATTCATTTTTGACCGATGTTTTAATCTTAAGCTTAATTCTCAGCTTAATTCTATTTATTTCATTATTTTGTTATGAATTTATAAATATAACGCCACACGTTACCATGGCAACGAAACGGCCGTGTGCCGGCAAATACTTGGAATTGTTATGTGATGACGTCATTGTGTTACCACGGTGATATAGACGACTGTAACAGGCTGTAGAAGATTATAGATCTTAGTAGAACATTCTGGAAGCTCTAAATAATTATATAAGCGAGCTGCTGTCAGAGCTCAGTGTTGATAATGTGAATAGTTCTATGAAGTACTCTGCGTGTAACTGAGCTAATAAGGAACTACTGTAGCGAACTAAAGACGCTGTAAGTGTACGAAGTATAAGTAGTTGTAGCATTATCGTTAGGATACGGACTGGATTATCGAACTGTTTTCAATATTGACTGGATTATCGAACTATAATTGGATTACTATACAGTTAAAGTATTTTATTAATTAAACGACTTTATTAAACGGATATTTTCGCTCAGCTATCCGTAAAGTCGTAACAATATTATATGATGTCTCACAAGAAAAGTCATACCACAGTAACAAAGAACAAGAAGACTTGGACTAAAAATTTGGTGAGATTTCAAGAGTCACACAGAAGAAGAGGAAGCGTGGCTGTAGAAGAACATTCACTTGATGAAAAATTCAGAATACCACTTCAATTGCAGATCGTAGGAAGATACCAGTTTCTCGGAGCATATGTTAAAGGAAGAAAAGAACGAATAGACCAAATTTCTAAGGAAATTACAAAATTGTGGGACAATAAACTGAATTTTCCACGTGTGTCTGATCAAGTGATAAAAGCAAAGCTTATGAAGGTGCTGAAGGTCTATGATGAATGTGTCAAGCGTGGAAAATATGATGTTCTCAATGCATTATTTGACGAAAGTGAATGGCCAGTGGTTATCCTCGGAAGATAAACGTCTATACCACCTACAAAAAGAAAGTAAAGGACAGGTGGGGTACTCAACAGGACAAGTGGCAAGTAAAGAAACCATTCACCCTTCCAAGAGAAGGAAAGTCCAGTCTGGAACAGCAATACCTTCCACATCACAAGTCCTGTCTACCACAGACAGTGGTACTGAATCTGAAAACTGCAAAAGTAAGAGTGAAGATAATGAAGACGACGACGGTGATAAAGACGATGATGAGGACACTCAGAAAAAAACTAGAAAGCACTACAAAAGTAAATTTGCTGTAAGTATGGTTACATCAAGTGGAGTTTCCACAAAGAAAGCTGCTAAAATATGCAATGTATTATCACAACAAGGTATTGATATTCCAACTCCAAGTCAATCAGCAATTTACAAGTCCATATTCAAAGAGGCAGGTAAATTAAAAAAAGAAATGATACAACAACTTAAAATGGAACAGTGGTCCTTACACTTTGACGGCAAATGAATAGATGATAAGGAATATCAGGTAGTTGTACTTCAGAATGAAAGAACTGACGTGAAACTTGATGCACTGCGTTTAAAAGATGGCAAAGCTGAAACTGTTGCTGAAAAAATTGCCAAACTTATTGATGAATACAATTTGTGGAATTCAATTAAGATGATCATTACTGATACAACAAACGTCAATACTGGGAAGAGAAATGGAGTTGTTGTGAAGTTGCAACGTATGTTTAAATTAAAGGGTGTCACAATACCACAATTTATCGGTTGTCAGCATCACGTACTAGACAGGATTCTCCGTCTGGTGATGGACGAAGAACTTGGGGGTGATACCAAATCTCCAAACATTGAATACCCATTTGTGTCTGAACTGTTGAATAAGTATGATGAACTGAAGGATAAGTTTGTGAATGGAACTGTAGAAATTCTTGATAAATCAGGGTGGAGAGACGATATGAAGTTTTTGTACCATTTAACAAGAGTGTTTAGGTTCTATGAAGAACAAAGAAACTTCCCTCTGATTCACTTTCAGAACATTCCTAATATGAGCAATGCCAGATGGAACTCAAGAGCCATTCTCGCCATTCTGGCGTTCATTCTTATGCCTGAAGCGAGAAAGAATTTGGAGAAGGTTTGCAGGTTCATTTCATATGAGTGGGCAGAACATTGGTTTAGTAGTCAAAAGTACAATGACAATGACTTCAAGAATTTATCTGATGTATTGAAGCCTTACAAAAAGGCATTGCAGTCATTCAAAAATCACTGGAAGAAAGAGCCATCCGTCATCGACATACCACGAAGTAATCAGATAGCTGAACGTGCAATCAAGGTGATGCAAGACCTGTATGCTTCCTGCAGAAAGAAAGACAAACTGCAACTTCGATTCATTCTAAGTAATAAGCGCTAGACTCTTTATGAGACGTGAGCATCATGTGACCCATGTACTAAACACAGTAGGCCTATAGACACAGACAGTTATGTATATTGTTGTACTAGACGCTTTGATACTGTTAATTTTGTAATACTTGTATAATTATATATCACATAATGTTTTTTGTTATATCACAGTACATGTTGCATAAATAAATAAAATAACAACAGGAGTATGACTCTTACAACATCTTCAGCCTTTAATATTCATTTACTGTACAAAAGTGTACCTATTGAAAATTCGATTTTTTGGTTTTGGGGTGACCTTTTTTCAAAATATGTCAAAATGAAACATCTATTCGTTCTTTTTACATAAAAGTTCATTGAATTACGATACAGGCCTAGTAGGTTGCAAAAAAGTCATATCCCTAATATATATATATATATATATATATATATATATATATATATATATATATATATATATATATATATATATTTAGAAAGTAATTATATTTATTAGAGCATTGTAAAATTTATGCGAGTTGGCAAAATATTTCAACTAAATAGTTTGTGAAAGACATTAGCCACTAGATTATTCTACTGTTAATGATTATGGAAAGCTGAGACTTTGTAATGCCTCGGCCAGTAGCGGATCTCCTATTAGGCTAAGTAAGCTGAAGCCTAAAACCTCCAAGAGAAGAGGGGCACCCAATCAGAAAGAGTCCAAGTACCAACTACAAACTACAAACTAATGTTTGCCTGCGCTACGCTAAGGAACAAGATAAAAAAAAAAAATAATGCTTACCTCATTATAAATTTGCAAAATTAAACAGCCTTTTCCTATCCAACGCTGTCGAAGTAAGTTAATCATTCAAAGAAATGACCTGTTCGGAAAAGGTAAAATGTCTTCGACATTTTACCTTTTCCGGCCATTTTAGTTTTTTTTAAATAAAAAGGAAATTGATTCATATCCAGAGTCTAAGCAAAATTATAAAGATCAAAGCAGATTTTTTGCAACATTTTTTTAGTAAACTCATGAAAAACGATCAAACAATGGTAAGATCCTCGCTTTGTTATTCTTTATGCATAGGAGCAGCATTTTGTATACCATGTAAATTATTTCCCCATTCAGGAAACAGTAGCGTTGGCATCTGACGGTTGCAAAAATTGGAAAAGCATAAGAAAAAGTCTTGTATCTCATAGAGAATCTAATGACCGTAAGAAAACCATGCTAATCTTCTTCATACGAAAATCAAATTGGAGCAGAATAGATATAGAGTTAAAAGAAAAAGCACTAAAACTGCAAAATATTTTAGAACTGGTAGTAGTATCAATAAAATTTTTATCTAAGAGAGGTTTGCCACTACGAGATCATGACGAAAAGTGGGTCTCCACGCAATGAAAATTTAATGGGCCTCATAGAACTGATTTCAGAACTCAATCCGTTCTTTAAAGTACATCTAACAAAGTGTCAAACAAGGGCGATGAAGTATACTACTTGCTTATCCGAAACTGTATATGAAGAGATAGTGCAACTCATGGGAAAAAATGTTTCAAAACAAATTATTGAGCAGATAAACGATGACAATACTAAATATTATATCCTTATTGTAGATTCCACGCCAGACATTGCTCATACAGATCAGCTGGCAATAATATTTAGATACTGTTATATCGGAAAAATATTTAAACGATTTACTACCTTTCTACAGATGGAAAATCTCATTAGCGAGATACTAATTACAAAAGAATTTCAGTTTTTAAATAATGCTGTTAAATTTAGCTATCAAAAAATACTCGATACCCTTAGATGTGTATTTGATAAAGGTTCTGAAAAAGCATAGTAGTAATTAGAGGCAAAAGGTTTAATCAAAGGTTAACGAAGCGGTAAACGGCTGTTTTAACTGTGATATGGAAACTAATCTTTGATCGATTTAATAAAGTTAACAAAATGCTATAAACTCCTGGAATAAATATGTGAAGAAAATACTTTACTCCATTAACTGGAGTTATATATAAAATCTTTACGTGAAGATTCCAAAAATGAGTCCAAAATTAGAAAATTTTAGCGACACGCATAAAAGAGTAATAACAAAAATATATTCGGATGGAGAAAAAAGAGGAGATATTTTTACTAGAAGGGATAAGCTTTTTATAGAGGTATTAACGTTTTGTTAGATAAGTTAGGGGCTGAACTTGAAAAATTAAGCGTTGCATACAAGGTTATTTGAGATAAATTGCAGAAGAGAACAAACTTTTTTAAATTTATTGTTGTTATAATCACTTATAATTATAATTATGTAAATGTTATTTTTTTAGTTTTAATAGAATTTGGTTTTCAAGTCTGTCGTTTCATTTGTTCACAAAAACATCAGGTTATTTCAAATATTTAGAAAATTTAGCTTCTAGTGTGCTAGGTTAGAGCCCTAAAATTTAGATCAACCGTATTGATAGAAATGAATATAATCAATATAGATATCAAACAATTTAGCTAACGTTAAAGATTTGAATTCATTTAATACTGTTTTATGCATGCAGACATAAAAAATCTTATATATATATATATATATATATATATATATATATATATATAATATATATATATATATATATATATATATATATATATATATATATATATATATATATATATAGTTGGGTATATTAAATATGCATTTATTTACATTAATATATATTTATGTTAGATGGCTATAAATATTTGTAGGTCTTATAAATTTATGTTTTTATAAGGTATGAATGGAAAATATGTCATATTAACAAATAATGATATCTAAAGACCAAGTATTTTATTTTATATGATTTGATTTAAAAATTTGTCGAGATAAAAAAAATTATATCTAATGACCAAATATTTTACTATTTATTTATTTTTTTAATAATATCATATACAAAGATAAAAAGCAACAAACTTTTATTATCATTTAACTATTAAATATTAAAAATGCAGGCAAAAGTGTTATTAAAGGTATGCCCATGCGCGAAACAGCTACAATCGTGTGATATATTTAGAGCAGCAGCAAAAAATTTCAAGTTTGCAAGATATCAAAAGATGTCTGGAAAACTTAAATATATGACAAAAACTGGAAAAAAAAATCTTACTTTTGTTGAATGTATGTAAAATTTACTGATAATGTATGTTATCAGTGTATACATGCAGTTTCTTGAAAAGTGGATTTATTCGAATATCAAACGATTTTAAATGTTTTATTTAAGTATCATAAAATGCAAAATTTTGTCAACAATTGCAACCTCTATATAGAACTAAAGAATTTTTCAAAATTTATTTTTACTTTCTGATGACAACCCACAATAATTTCTCGATCTTTGATCAGGCGTGTTTTATTACCCGATTTATTTATAGTTATTATTTATTTTGTTTTTGCCTTACATAAATTTATTTTATTCAAGCTCTCTGTGTTTGAAAAGGATTTTTTTACCTCCTATAATTTTAGATTGTTCATATACCTTTTTGTTAACAATACAATCCACAAAGACATTAAAATCACAAATGAGATTTTTTTATCGTAAAAAAAAAATATATATAACTTTTTTGTTTTACAAATATAAATTTTTTATAGCTGACGTGTTATCATTATTGTTGCATAATGTAAAATTATTCTAAATAATAAATAAAAACTATTTTTTAAGTTGCGCTGTTGCAACTTGTCCCTGTTGCAATATCCCCGAACTTTTTCTACGCGCGAACTAATGGTTAACTCCTCGCAAGCTAAACAACTAAATTAAAATATTAAATGTACAAAATTATGCAAATCATGCATAAAAAAATCTTTTGTTTTAGATCGTATATTGTTAAATAATTTTCAAGCACTGCACGGATAAAAGTGAAATACACCGTTGAGGCAAACATTCGCGCTATGATTCAATAAAAACGGTTAAAATTTGAATACTTTTAACTTTTTTTACTTATTTAATAAAAATAATTTTCATGTAATTAAAGTACTTTTGTATTTAAAATTTCCTTATCTTTTGAAAAATCTCAATTTACATTAGGAATCTTTTTATCGATCTTTCAAAAGCATTGAAACTGTCGATCACGATATTTTGCTTTAAAAAATTAACTTCTACGGAATAAATAAAATAGTAATTAAATGGCTTCAAAATTGTTTATTTAAAAAAAAAATCGTTTCGTGTAATGACCTTAAACAGTTATTGTTTTCTATGGTTTTCTGCAACTTTTTATATTTGGGCCACTTTTGTTTTTAATAATACATCAACGACTTGCATAACGCAATAACTTCAGTGGACACGGTACGTTTTTTGGACGAATTTTTGAAACGTTCTTTAAACGTATATATTAGGTTTAAACCTAAAAAAAACGTTTTAGAAACGCACCGTGCCCACTGGGATTCTTTATGTATGCAGTCACTAATAGATAAAATATAGTTTGCTAATGATGCAAACTAATTTCTCTCTATTAATAATATTTATCTATTATTTTCTATGAATGAAAATCTTTAAAACGTATCTAATTAGTTTAAATGCAACAAATTAACTTTAAATGTAAGCAAAACAAAATCAACTCTTTTTCACCTGCTCTCTCAAAAAGGTTTCTACTCACAAATTTAGCAAAAATTCTTTCTTTACAAATTGAAATAAAACGAGATTTTGTCAATTAATATCTGAGCAATTTTCTTGAAAGAATATCATCTGGAAACACCATATTGACTATGTAAAAAGTTTAAAAAAATCTAATCTAAATCTTAAATAAGACGCGACCTTATTTAAACAAAAAAACTTTTTTTACTCTTTTATTCATAGTTATATAAAATATGGAGTTGTTGCCAGGGAGTTGTTGCCAGGGGAAGCACTGATAAAAGCAAGTTACAATGTTATTATCGCCGTCAGAAATAAGCGATTTGATTAATTCTGGGGATCGATTCTCACATTTTTTTTTAATAAAACGAGAATTCTTGATATATATATATATATATATATATATATATATATATATATATATATATATATATATATATATATATATATATATATATATATATATATATATATATATATATATATATATATATATGTATATATATCTACGCCAAATGTATATGGGAATATTAATCTTTTATTTACATGTGGCAGTGTTGTTTAATTCCTTCAATTTTTAAAGACTTATTTCAAATTTATTTCAAAACCATTGAACAAGTTTAACATGAGAAATAATAATGTTTTGTTCTCTCTATTGAAAATATTTTACAATACAAATATTTTACAATAATTAATTTATCTTGTGACGTAATTATGTTTTATTGTTTTAAGCTATGTATGTTTCTTATTATATTCTTATAATAATGTATTGAAGATTTCTTGTTTTTATGTTATTCTTACGTACTCTTCCTTATAAAAGGTTTCTAACGATAATATGCCGTTTATCATTGTGATCTTCTTTTAGCCTCTTTTGTATTTGTAAAATATGCAATATATATTACGTCAAATGTAAACAAAACTAAAAAATAAAAGAAAGGAAAAGTACTTCAGGTCTTTAATTCGTTATGCAATACTCAAAACCTTTATGGATAAAATGTGATCATGAAATATAGTGAGATAGTGAGGTCTTTGATTTAATGAGTTGAAATTTATGCACAAATACGCAATGTTTAAACATAAACTTTCAGTTTTCCAAATCCCTAACTTTTTTTGAGCCAAATAAAAATTCACATTATTTTGCATCCTAACAGCCTTTTTAATACCTATAATATATAGGGTGCCATGATCATATTTTGAAAAATAATTTTTGTTTTCTTGTGAAATATTTTGAATAAAAATTAGAAAAACTGTTTAATTATCATTACTTTGTTTAAAAAAAAATTACAATACAAAATTACAAACGCTTACACCAATTAAACGAAAGAAAAAAGCTACTAATATATGACGAAACGACATATTGTTTGAGCCCTTGTGTTTCGCCAAAACTTACTTTCATAAACAAGTTTTGTCAACAACAAAAAAAAGCATTAAAAAAAAAAGATTTAAACACATAATAAAAGATCAAAACATCCTTTTTGTTAAGCATTACCTAATTTTGATTTCGCGTAAGTAACTATTATTTGTAGCACAGTCGGTCATGTACCCCCTCATTTAAAAGTCGCTCAAAAATCGTAAATTGACAAGATTTTAGCTCGTTTGCTGCTTTCATGTTTATTGGTACCAGTTATATCTTTTGCGCTCGCCGCCAAAATGTGTCTAATTTTAGAATAGTGGAGAGCCGTAACCACAATTTTGATATTAGGGGGGCCTATGGTTCTTTTAAAGGAGGGAGGGGATAAAATATTTGTTAAAAATATTTTACATATATGTTTTTCCCTAATAATGGTCCCCTGGCCCCTCGGTGGTTACGGCTCTGTAGTGTGATGAGGTTTAATTAGGCTAAAACTCACATCTACCATTAATGTGAAGTTCTGAATGAGAAAGACACTTGGTTATATACTTGTTAAGATTTTACACTTCTTAGTTGGATATTATTGCATGCCGGAAAAATACTTTCGGCTCATATTTTGTTTTTTTAATGCCTAACGTCATTAGGTGTTTGATACTGATATATTTAAATAACACAATGCATTAATTATAAGAAGGACACTAATTAGTGTATAAAAGCTCATGTATTTAATAATAAATCTAGTAGCTGTATGAAGTACAGGCGAAAATAGGTTTATTCCTGCTCCTACATATATTACCCAAATGGTTTGATGGCTATTATTAATTTTTTTGTTGTTGCGGTTTTTCTAAATCAGCTGTACACTTTTTGTTCAGTTTTCGTATTTATATTATTGGAAAAGACTAGAGCAAGAGTAAGATGCATATTTGTCTTGTTGTCATATAGACAAATAACATATATTTGTACATGAAAATATCGACAAAGACATATACATTGTATATTAAACATAAACTTTAAAAAAGTAAGTTTAGCAATTACTCTGTGATTAAACATTTATAAAGTTCAAAATCCTCTTGTTTTGACCATAACTAGAAGTATTAGAGTATATATTTTTTGGTTTCTCAATTGGTTTATTTAATTATCAAAAGTTCATAGCACTTATCTAAATATTTGTTCTTTGGTCAAAAAATATAAAAGTTATTAATAACCCGTTAATATTACGATAAGATTACAATAAAATAATAAATTGTAAATATTAGATAAAATTCAAGTAAAGTTTTTTTTGAGGACAATATATACAATTGACGACAACCTTTTTAAAATACAAATAACTTTTTGATAATTATTCAATTTTCGGCTCCGTAACAATAATTTTTCTTTCTTCAAAAAGTAGACGTAAAACTCTTGTAAGTGACAGTCAAAAAAAAAACACCTAATGCTGTAAAACTTTTTTGATCTAAACTTTTCAAGCATTTTTTAAAAAAATTGTGTTTCCCATTTTTGGTAAAAATGATGTTGAATGAAACAAGCTAATTGTTAGCTTGCATTATATATGCATAACCTGCATTATGTATGCATAAAACCTTGTTTAACTTGGTAAATGCTTTTGTTAATTTATCATGTCTAAACTGACCAATTAATCTCTGTAAAGTTTTCTTTTAAATTTATATTGCATGTATTAAATTTATTCAAATATAAAATATGCACACAATAAAATTAGGAAAACGCCAAAAAAATTTTAGTTAACAAAGCTGTTGAATCAATCATATACCAGTAGCAACCATTAACTGGCGTGTCAATATTATAACTGAAACAATAAACAGTTATTCAAACACGAGACAGGTGTAACAACTTGAATCAACTGTGGTAGATATGGTCCTCAAATTATCCAATCGAGAGTTTGGTAGAACTTACAACGACGTCGTAGCGCAAGTTATATATTATTGAAACAGTAAAGCAAATCTTATCTGTTTTCCAAACGGTACACCGGGGAGAGAATAGTAAAAGAATTTTATCAACCGGTAGAGCTATGCGCTAAACCTAAGTCAAAAGCACAATTTCATTAATCAGAGCTTCAACTTGCAAGCAAGATATAGTAGCAAAGCATTTCAACACACTGCAAAAAAAAATTAACGATGTAGGCATAAACAATAACACTTGCCAATTGAGGAACTTTGACAAAATAGGTATCTCTGGTGATTAAAGAAAACAATTTATAATTTGAAGGCGTGATGCTGAAACTTTGAATATAGTTATCATATAACAACAATCGAAAAATGAACTATGCAGTTAGAAAATGCACTATTGCTGCTGAAGTGTTATGCGCCATACCGTAATTTTTATTCAAAAAAAGGTAAAACATCCTGAATAGATATAAGGTAAACTTTTCGTGCAACGGCATACTGGCATACGCCAGTGATACTTCTATCCGTTCCCGCCACTTGAAAACATATTGGCAATTAGTTTAATTTTTAGTTTAATCAATTATTCATTTATTTAAATAAATAATCTTAAAGAATTTAAATGCATACATACATATATATATGTATATATATATATATATATATATATATATATATATATATATATATATATATATATATATATATATATATATATATATATATATATATATATATATGTATATATATATATATATATATAAGTTAGTAAAAAACACTTATCTAACTTTTTCTTCTACTTGAAGTTTTACCATTGCTGGATCATCAAGAAGAGTTAGTATATTACATATATATATATATATATATATATATATATATATATATATATATATATATATATATATATATATATATATATATATATATATATATATATATAGATATATATATATATATATATATATATATAATAGATATATATATATATATATATATATATATATTTATATATATATATATATATATATATATATATATATATATATATATATATATATATATATATATATATATATATACAGTATTGGGCAAAACATTTGCAACCAACATCGAACAATGCTAAAAAGTGTTCCTAATTTTACATGTCTTAAAAACGAAACGAACTATACGACCACAGCAAACAGTTCAGGAGTCTGGAGTCATAGCATGCCATGACATGAGCAATCAGCTGACCGGTGACAGCACACAGGCATAATTTCGTTGACAAGTGCCATTTTGCAGCGGACAAAACAAGTGCAACTTTTTTTGGTTTGTTTCATTTTCTTAAGTCTGGTCCATGTCAACGTCACCGAAGTTTTTTAATAATTAAAGGAAGTATCCAGAAGTTTCCAGAAGTTTCCAGAAGCATGCAGAAGCTTCCAGAAGTTTTCAGAAGAAGCATCTGGAAGCATCCAGTAGCATCCAGAAATATCCAGAAACATTCAGAAGCATCCAGACGCATCCAGAAGCATCCAGAAGCATCCAGAAGCATCGAAAAGAAGCATCTAGAATCTTCCAGAACAGGTTCACACAGGTTCATTTTACTATATAAGAGACGTAAATCGACATGTAGTTCACTCAGTATATCGAAGTCAATCAGTCAGTATTATCAAGACAGTTTATCGAAGTGAGTTTTATCAAAGTGTTTTATCGAAGAACATCAATACAAGAAGTGAAATACAACAAGTGTTTCATTACATCAATACAGTCCACATCAAACCAAGACGTTGTGTTCCACAGAGCACTATTGTATCATCACAAGGTAAATGTAACACGGTAAGCCTTGAGAAGCATGATTATTTATTTTTATTATTTTTATGACTTCAAGTGCAAAAATGGCTCCCGACAGTCTTGGATTGGAACTAAGAAAGAAAATTATTGGCGATTACGTAAGTGGAATGTCACAAAAAAGTATTTGTGATAAATATTGCGTGAAAAAATGGACCGTATCAAGACTATGTTCCAAATATCGTTCTACGGGGAAGTTGGCAGTTGATAACAAAGGTGGAAGACCGCGTTCCACCACTTCTAGAGAGGATTCTATGATTGTCAGATCCGTCAAAAAGGATCCCTGGATATCATCAGTCGAGATACAAAAGCACTTAGAGCTGCCTGTATCGGACCGAACAATCAGACGACGTGCTGTTGAAGCCGGATTGTTTTCTCGACGCCCTGCAAAGAAACCGCTGATTTCACTAAAAAGCCAGAAGAAAAGACTCCTGTTTGCTACATCTCATATTGACTGGAATGTGCAGAAATGACGAACTGTTCAGTGATGAGTCGAAGTTCAACACCATTGGGAGCGGTGGCATTTGCCGTGTACGTCGACCGGCCGGAAAACGCCTCGATTTACGTTACTGCCATAAGACCGTGAAGCATGGTAGAGGCAATGTAATGGTCTGGGGGTGTTTTTCTGCTAACGGTCTAGGTCCAATACATCGAAACGATGGAATAATGGACCGTTTCATGTATAAAAATACCCTGAAAAATGTTATGTTACCTCATGCTGAATGGAATACGCCAATAAAATGGGTTTTTCAGCAAGACAACGATCCGAAACACACTGCAAAAGTAGTTGAGCAGTAGTTTCAAGACAACCACCTATCGGTGATGGATCGGCCGCCTCAATCTCCGGATCTCAACCCTATCGAGAACCTGTGGGAGATCGTCAACCGCAGAATTAATCGTGAAGGTGTTCGTAATAAGGATCAACTGTTTGAACAAATCCAAAAGGCCTGGCCAGCGATTCCACAAAGTTTCATTGATCACCTGATCGAATCTATGCCTCGAAGATGCAAGGCTGTGATCAACAACAAAGGATTCGCCACGAAATATTGATAGCGAAATACAGCTTTGTCAACATTTTGTCGAGTTGCACTTGTTTTGTCCAGAAGGAAATCAACTTTTTTTAATACTTTTGATTAATTTATTAATTTTCGTGTACAAATAATGAACTTTGTGATGAATAAAACTTGAAGAACTTTGTCTCTAAACAGTTACATAGTTATTTCTCTAAATTGAAAAAATGCAGCACTTTTATTTAAAGAAACTAAATTAGCATTATTTGGTTGCACTCGTTTTGTCCGATACCGTATATATATATATATATGTAGTATACTAAAAAATAAAGTAAAAATAAAGAGCTAAAATTTAAGTTGTTTAACAATTTTCATAACATCAGAAGTATTTAAGTATATTATCAAGTGAAAGAATGCACTTTTTAAGGTTGAGCTTAAAAAGTAAAAGGAAATTGGTAGATTAAAATTCCAAAAAGCAATATTAATCCATAGGTAGGGTCAACGATAAGCAATGAAAATTTGATTAAATCTTGTGTGACAAAACGTTTAATTAAAAAGATTCATTTTCTCAAATCGTATTTGTTATTAGGTTTTAGTTTAAAAGTATTATTAAAAATGGTACGAGATTATTTCTCTAAAAATAAAAAAATAAAAAATTTTTTAAATACATTAAGTTCAAATAAATTTAATAATCTCATTTCCGTAAAAAAAGGTTTTGTATGTATGAAACGATCAACATAGTTAATTTTGCATATCGCAAGTTTCTGACGGCGATAAAGAAAGTTCTATTTTTTGGAGTACTTCCCCAACCAGTGTTAACATATTTTATGTAACTGTAGATAAAAAAGTAACAAAATGGGCTTAAACAATTTTTATTAAATAGTTTCAAGCTTTACATAGAAACAAAATTATATTTTTAAATTTCAGTAATTACATAATCAATGTGTTGATTTCAGGAGATGTTTTCATATAGATAAACGCCTAGGAAGTTTGTAACCGAATCACTTTTTATTTCAATTTTGTCAGTATAAAACTATGGCAAATTTGTTAATAAAAATTACTTTTCTGCATACGAATGAAATAAAGTCCGTTTGGTTTTACTATTATTTAAAGTTAGCTTATTACATTTAAAGCAGTTAGATATATGTTTTAATTCTTCATTCATAGTAGTAAAGAGTTCTTATTTACTACTGCTTGAGATGAGTAGATTCTTACCATCTGTATTATTCAGATCATTTATAGATATCAAAAAAAGTATGGGTCCGAGGATTGAACCCTGAGGAACGCTGCAGACAATTTTAAGACACTGTTTTAATAACCATCTTAACTAACTACAAATTGTTTCCTTTATGTTAAATAGCTTCTAGACCATTTTAGAGCAATACCTTCAATTCCATAATATAAAAATTTTTGAAGTAAAAAGTGACCATCTACTGTGTTAAAAGCTTTTGGTAGGTCAATTAATATGTCTAAAATAAACTGCAATTTATCAAAAGATATATAAATTGCTAATATATTATATATATTCCTTAATTAAATAAAAGTTTTGCAAACTTTAAAAACAACATATTTTAATATATCAAAGCAATCGATAATCACGTTTCTATTAATTTCATCTGCAAATCCAATGAAACAAATGCAGTATCTATTTTATCCATAGGTGCAAGAAATTGATTAAAGGAAGCCGTTGTATTTGGAATCTTATTTGATAAGGAAGGAAAAATCAAAAATTTATTTAATTCAAAGGGTATGGCTCTTGGATCATTTTTTTTTACTTTGCGAATCATTTCATTTTTCAGACTTTCTGAAAAATGAAATGATTCGCTTTCTTGATTGCTTTAAAACTTTTTAAAGCAATCAAATTATTATTTTTGATTAATTTGAATAATTTTTGGAATGCACTGTTACGCATGAGTAGCGCGTAACAGTGCGTTCCTAAGTTTTAACGCAATCAAAGTATTGCAATGCAATCGCAAAATATTTCGAAAAATATTTGTAAGAAAGTTAACATATATAACTATACAAAAATGTATACATTATTGTGCTAAAAAAAATTGAAGTTAAGTAGCCATGAGCGAGACTAGGTTTTTTCAAACCGAGACGAGACCGAGACGAGAAGTTAGTACTTCTCGTGAGACCGAGAACGAGACGAGACGAAAAATTTAACAATTTTTAAAAACAAATTTATTAAAATCCAAGTAAAAAAAAAATATGTAAATATGGTTTTGACAAATAGACACAAATGACATTTGTCAAATGTAAACAACTTTTTCAAATATTAATTCAGAATTTTTTTGCCAAACTTTTCCAACAAGACAATGTTTTCTCTGATTAAGATGATTTGTTCTACTTTAAAGCAGGATTTAAGTAGTTTGCTGCAGCACTCAATAAGTTTCCAGTGTGACAAAGAGGAAAGCTTTTCTCAATGCAGCTTTTCAAGTTTTTTTGCATACAAGACACCGTAGCCATTTTTTCCATCCGTCTCAATAAATTGATCAATTTTGTCATAGATTAAATAAAGAGAATCGGCGACAGTTTTACTTGTTGGAATAGACTCAGCCGATCACGCTTCTGTAGCTTCTTTAAGTGGTGCCAAAATTTCTACTGCTCCCTCGATTGATTTCCACTGTGATGCACTGATGGTCTTTGATAAGAAAAAATATCTTCATTTGCACATAAGCTGATAATTGCACTCTTTAGATTTAGGACAGAAGCCATGCAATCCAGTTCACAATTCCATCTTGTGTCAACAGATTGGCGTAACTATCTAAAATTGATTCCTTGAGCGTCTGATTCTGATTCAAGCAACTCAGCTGCAACTGTTGACTGGTGAGTTAAAGAAGCCAAATCTTTGCATGTTTGCAACGCATCATCCATTCCAGCAGTCATTCCAAATGAGTCTCGAACTTCACATTGCAAAATATGATTGTTGCACAAGTATTGGTCAAGACGCTTTGACAATTTGACTGCAAGTTTTATGTTTCTTGCCTGGTCGTTCACGCAGTACATTGGCAAATCAGCAGGCAAATTTAGTTCTTCTAAGAAAGAATCCAGCTTTCCTTCAATTAAGATACCTGTGTGTCTACCTGGGAACTGTTGGACATGGGGTGTTTAGTGATGTAGTCTCCAATTTTCGTCAATAGCATAAAAAGTCCAAGAGATGTAGCTGTCCTGAGCTCTAGAAGTCCAAAGGTCAGAAGTAAATGCAGCACTTTTTAGATTTGGCGTAATCTCCGTTATTATGCTCTTCATTCCAGCTTGAACTTCTCTTGACCGAATTGAAAGCTTTCTTGAATATGTTGTTCTGTGATGAAGGCTCAGTTTAGGGTTTGCAATGTCAAACAATTTCTTAAAGCCTCTTCCTTCGACTGCTGAAAAGGATGCCAGATCAGTGCAAAAGTAATCCAGCATTGCAGAGTCAAACTGTTTTTGAATGGAATTGTCTTTGTCATATTTGGACTTTGTTTCCAGCATTTCGACCATGGTTCGTTGTTTCTTCTTAGGAGGAGCAATAAGCGAGTCGTCAGTTTTTTCAGAATACTCAACTTATTCTTGGCTGTGTTTTTTTTCGAGGTGACGATGAAGTCTGCTTGTGTTTCCATCTTTTGTTTTAAAAGACTTTTTGCACGCCTTGCATTCAGTACCGTCACTTGTTTTTTGAAAATATCTCCAGATTTTATTTTTTCTTGGTGACATTTTTCATCGTTGAAATGAGGCAAGAATATTTCTTTTCAATATGAACAATATGTGTCAAGTTGAATTCCACTGGTAAACTAATAAAATTAAGTCGAAAGTGCACCATTTTATACAAAAAGGTTTGGTACTTAAAATCTAATTAAAAATATTTAAAATCTAATTAAAATTTTTTAATTAGATTTTTAAAAAAAGTCTAATTAAAAAATCTATTTAAAAATCTAATTAAAAATTTAATTTGTTTTTGTCAAAAACAAATTAAATTCTTAATTAGATTTATTAAAATCACGGAGTCAAAATATCAATTAATTAAGAAAACAAATTATTAAGCATTTTGTAAATTATAATAATTTTTTATTTGGAAAATAATATAATATTTAAGTCTCGTTCTACTTCTCGCGAGAATTTTCTATTTCTCGTTTCTCACGAGAAGTCCCATTTCTCACGAGAAACGAGAACGAGACGAGATCTCGCTCATGGTTAAAAATAAGAATTTTAAACCAATCAAATAATAAGACTTTGTCTGGTAGTCTGTAAAGACTTCACCCAGGTTTCACAAAAATACTTGACGATTTTTGAAAACAATATGCGCACGACAGGTGTACTTCAAATTTCATATACCAGTAGATAAATAAATTATCTATAATACCGTTTTATTGCAAACAGGACACAACGTTACTTAAACAATTTAGTTACTCAATGTACCTAAGGACAGATCTATAAAGTATGAAATTGCTTAGGCGACAAAATTTAAAAAGTTAACTTTCTGATATACGAAGTTCCAAACAAAATACTTCAAGTTTTTTTTAGCGAATCTGATCAAAATATCTCTTTCTAAACTACCATGGTTAAAAGTTAAAGTAATATTAAAAGTAATATTAAAATTTTTGAAAATTTGAGATCGTACGAAATCGATTCGAGATCGTACGAGAGGTTTTTGAAAACGTATGTTTGCTTCACTCAGCGAGGGAAATATTTTAATTTGCCATACTTGCCAATGTTTATGTTTATAAGTTATATTAAACATTAGAAATTAGACTAACAATCTTCAAATTCTGGCTAAATTTATTGTTAAAGTTTACACACCTATATGGTTTAACATTAAATTAAAATCTTTATGCTCGAATGGTTATAAATATCTCTTAAAACTTATTTCTTAATATCGCTATCCAACTAATGATCTTGAAAAAAATAGTTAAAATCCAGTTATTCAAAGGAAAGGATAATTTGCTGCAGAAAAAATTCTTTTCTCCGTGCCATGTGCAGACTCCTAAGTGCCACGTGTTTGCGTAACAAATAACTTTTATCAACTTTTGAAAATATTTCTTATTCGGTATTAAGTAGCTGATAAATGAAAACAGATTTCTGTTATTTTATCTATACTATACTATATATATATATATATATATATATATATATATATATATATATATATATATATATATATATATATATATATATATATATATATATATATATATATATATAGTATAGTATAGATAAAATAACAGAAATCTGATAAACAAATAAAATATTTTTGTGGAAATCTTGTTAACTAGGTGGTTTTTTAAAAGACAAATGCAGTGGAGAAAATAGATATAGCCTCACCATGTACTGATCCAATATTTTGTAAATCTGTAAGCAAGTTTGTGCGGTGTATCTTTTGTATCCACGTTAGTGAACGGAAACTTTCGGCTTCGGCCGAAATTTCGGCCGACATCGAAACCGAAATTTCTGCTTCAATAATTTTTTTACTTTTCCTGTTTCGGCCGAAATTTCGGTTCAAACCGCAACCGAAATGAGCCGAAACTTTTATAAGATTTTTTTTTAAGTTTTAATTTAGAGTGGTATCATGACGGTTTCCTAATTGTAATCGTTTGTTAGTAAATCAATTTTTAATTATAACAATTGTAGAAATTTTAATTGAAATCACGTTACATAATAGTTTTAAATTACTATTCTCAAATCATTCTTAAAATGAATTAACATTTAAGTAAAGCAACCCAAACCAATAGTTTCATCAAAAGTTTCTCAATGCTAAATTTTACAATGGAAAATAATCGATAAAAAACTGGTTTATGGAATCATTTTACCGTGACAGGTAGTGATTTCAAACACGTGATCGCACAATCCAAAACTTCAATCACTTAGCGGACTTTCATCACATTTGAGAAGTCATTTACTCTAAAAAATCTCCTAACTGAAAAAGCAATACTCACAACTACCGGCAGTCCTGAAAATATACCAACTTTAGATCAAGTTGAGCCTATTACAATTAAAAAAAGAACAATACCCTTATTTGACACCAGAACAAAACAACAGAGGGCTGAAATGTTGCAATTTGCAATGCCTGGTTGGGTTGACAATATCTCAAAAATTGATTCAAACTCTGAAGTAGGTCTGAAGTTTCATAGATTTATATTAGAAAACAACATTAAAAGCAAAGTTTGGTTTGACAAAAGTAGCAAAGAGATTCCTACGACCTCGACCAACATCTATCAAAGTAAAAAGGTTGTTTTTAACTGCTGGAGACATTCTTTCAAATGAAAGAAACAGACTTTAGCCAGAAAACATGAAAAAAAATGTATTTTGCAGAGAAAATACTTCAATTATTACCTTTAATTATTGAAATTTCTTGACATATTATAGTTTTTATCAAACTATGTTTCATGGCGATTCCTTTGATATATGTAAAATAGTTTTTTTTGCTTTAATTCGGTGATCATAAAAGGTTCAGGGATTTTAAACATTCTTTTTCAAATTTTGGCCGAAATTTCGGTTTCAGTTTCGGCCGAAATTTCGGCTTCGGTTTCGGCTACGGCTTCAATGAACCGAAATTTCGGTACTTTCGGTTTCGGCTCAAATTTCGGTTTCGGTCGATCACTAATCCACGTACATATAATTATTGTTACAAACAACAACTTTTTAGTTTATAATATAGCATAATTAAATTGCGGTACATTTGATAAAACCATAAAATGTATAATACTTGATACTTGTGGTAGCAAATAGAATTAACCTCATCAATAAATATTTTCAGTTTACTTAGATACTTTTATTTGGTGATACGCATTTGCGACTTAGTTTATTATTATTATTTGTAAGTTAATCTAAGACTGTGAAATCAGTGCTCAAATAGTTTTTAACATTTGGTTTTTGACACCTTAATTTGAAATGGGACGTGGTAAGCGTTTAACGAATGAAGAATTAGCAGTAATCAAAGCATACAAAAATACAGGCTTATCTAATCAGAAAATTGCAAAGAAAATTTAAAGATCTCCAAAAGTGGTTAATAATTACTTCAAGATCGGCGTTGCTTATGGAGCTTATAAGGAATATGGTGGCAAACATAAAATTGATAATCGTACTTAACGAGTTATTGTACGTCGTGCTTCTGCTCAGCACATGACTGCATCTCAATTTCGTGCTGATTTACAGTTATCTGTATCTGTTCAACGTGTGAGACAAATCTTACATTAAAATCCAAACACAGTTTGAAAAAAACGTAAACCAAAACCAAAACTTACTGCTTGTCATAAAGAAGTTAGATTATAATTTGCAAAAGAACACATGTCTTTGCAGGAAGAGTGGCATCAAGTTCTCTTTAGCGATGAAAAAAAGTTCAATCTAGATGGTCGTAATGGCTATCAATATTACTGGCACAATCTTCGAAAAGAGAAAGGAACTCGGATGAGTCGTAACTTTGGTGGTGGAACTGTTATGGTTTTGGGGGCTTTTTCCTTTATTGGAAAACTTCCACTGGCATGAGTTTCAACAAAAATGAATTCACAAGACTACATTGACTTATTAGAAATAAGTTTGCTTGAACATGGTAAGGAATTGATGGGTGAAAATTTCACTTTTCAAAAAGATAATGATGCTATCCATAACTCAAAGCTTACAAAAGCTTGGTTTAGAGAAAAAAATAGTCACGTAATGGAATGGCCCGCATCTAGTCCAGATCTTAACTCAATTAAAAATCTATGGGGAATATTTTCTAGAAAGGTTTATGAAAATGGTAAGCAATTTGAATCCACCTTGGAGCTGAAAACTCGTATAAGAGAAGCTTGGAATGAAATATCAATAGAAACTATCCAAAATTTTGTGACTAGTATGTTAAGTCGCATATTTGAAGTCATTAAAAATTCAGGAAGCAACAGTAAATATTAGATGAGCGCAAAAACAAAATATTTTTTGTATTTTTTTGTATGTAACATAAATGAGGCTAATTCTATTTTCTCCACAAATTGAATACTTTTAATTTTTACCATACCAACATACCAATTTATAATTTTCTTAGTTATAGTAGAAGAAAATAAGAAGTAAAGTAGACTTTATAATTGTTTCACTGACATTTTTGTTAAATCAGAACAAAAAATAAAGGTGAAGCTAATTTTATTTTCTCCGCTGTATGCTGATTTCAAATATGGGGTCGTCCATAAAGTACGTACGCTTTTTTTTCGTCGAACCCCCCCCCCCCCCCCCGCATTTTGCAATACGCTTTTTTGAGTACCCTCCACCTCCCTAAAAGTACCTTTGCTTTTAACCTATTTATCTAACATTTTATGATATTTTTTTAATTTAGAGTATCCTTTTATAAATAATCAACCCACTGCCCTCCCATCTCATATACGCCATCTGCAGACTCCCTCTTCCCCTCCGAGCGTACATACTTTGTGAACGATGTTTTTTATAAGTTAAGTAAAATATTGTAATTGTAAAATATTGTAATTCTATTATATATAAACTTTTTTTATTTTTAAATTCGATTAAAGACAAATAAAAACACAAATTTTTTTTATTAAAAATAAAGTTTAATATTAATAAATATTGTCTGGTTTAAATTTTTGACTTTGGATTTACGCTTGTGACGAAACTTCGGCAAATCGCGTTGAAGTGTCCAGCAGTAATCCGCTAACATTGTTGCACTCCAACGACCTTGATAACGCGACTCCATTACCATTATATCTTGATGAAAGCGTTCACCATAATCGTCGCTTACAGAACCAAGGTTTTCTGGAAAGAAATTAAGATGCGAGTCAAGAAGATGAATTTTGAGGGACATGTTGCATCCCATATCTTTATAGGCATTTATGCAATTTTTAACCACATCTTTAAAATTTACAGACTTGTTATTTCCGAGAAAATTAGCAACGACGGATTTAAATGCCAGCCATGCATTTTTTTCAATTCCACTAAGTAAATTTTCAAAGTGGATGTCAGTAAAAATCTTTTTTATTTGAGGACCTATAAATATACATGTCCCATTCACATACAAAGCAACATTACTTTGTGTAGCCTGTTTGCATTCCCATGAGAAATGTAATTACTTTTACCACATATTCTCCAGTTATATTTACCATAATCAATTTTATTTAATAGCAGCGGATCGTATGCTTCTTTTAGATTGGCAGAATATGCAATCAATACAGATGCATATATATTTCCGTTGTGAAGCAATACTGCTTCTAAACTGCTCTTTGATGAATCAATAAATAATCTCCATGATTCTATATTAATTTAATGCCAAGATTTTTCATAAGATACTCAATATCCGTGCAATAACATATATTCTCATTAAGTGAAAAAAATTTTACCAATTCTTTGTGACGGTTTCGAAATTTAGAAATTATTGTACCTGGTGCCAATAAATTAAATTCTTGGAGTCGAGATCCAAGTAATTCAGCTTGGCCTTTTTTCAGCGCCAAGTCTCGTACAAGATCGCAAGTTTCCGCATTATTAATTAAATGGACGTTTTCGTCATGCTCGTTGTAATCAGAGTCTGAGCTACTGACAGAAGACGCAATTTGAAATTCGTCTAACATTTCTACATCGATATTATATTCAGTAAGTGCAGTAGGTATTGGCAAAGTGGCAGAATTATAAAGTATTGGCTTTGAAACTGATGCCACTTTAGGATATTTAATAGACAACCGAGTTTTATATGAAAATCCAGCAATATTTACAGAACAGAAATAACAATTCGTAGTATGGTTGCTAGACTCCCGTCATATCATTGGAACACCAAACGAAAAATGGTTGTTCTTTTTTGCTTATCTTATCCAACCACGTAAGTTGCATGCTCATGCTGAGCAGATAAAATTTAGTGCCCAAGCCAAATTTACTTTTGAATCAAAATATAATTCATACGCTTTTTTTAGAAATGGTGTAAACGTTTTCCGATGAGATTTGTGTGTTAAACAGCCGCAGGCATAACAAAACATATCTTTTAAATTAATACAGCCTCTGAAAACTATGATATTAACCTACAAGTCAATTTAAATTTAAATAATGATAAAATTATGTAAACTTTTTTAGAATTTTTAGACTTTTTTAAACTTTTTAGAATAAACTAAAAAAATAAATAAAATATAACAAAAAATAGAAATATATATTTCTATGCTTTGTAAAAACATAGAAAATACAATTTTAAGAATATCTCAAAAACCTGAGGTGATAAAAAAAATGGTTTTCAAAAAAATGGAATGACAATATAACATAGGTTTGCAAAATGAAATTTTTAATATTTTTTTTAATAGTAGTAAGTGAATTAACTGTAGTTCGATATGTTGAATTTGAGAATGCCAACCTTTTCGACCCATCATGTAAGGATTTTCCGCAAAGATTACTTTGCGGAAAATCCTATATTTTAATTTCTAACCTATATTTTAATTTTTATAGAAATTGAAATATAAGCAAAACTTGCCTTACACTACTTTTGTACGGAATGTTCAAAAGAAAAAAAGTCATAAAATTATACAAATTGAATTAATTTCGAGTCATAGAATATTTTATTTACATTATATACAATTATAAATGTTTATTAAATCTGGTTTTTAGTTTCGAATCTTCGTTTTGTGCTTTTTCTTTTGTGGGACGTTATATTTTCCCTATGCAGCATCCAGTAGTAGTCACCCATCATATTTGTATCGCTTTAGGTTTACTGAGCATCCAAGATTTTTAAAATTGCACAACACTTTTTACAAAACTTTAGTCCGTGTCATTCTGATTCCCTAGAAACTTTGTAACTAAATCTTCAAAAGAATTCTATGCAGACCTCGCAAATGGTTCATCACATTTTCAAAGTTGTTATCACTCATCAGCTTACAAATGTCAGAACGAACAAATACGTCCCCCTTTAGCTTTGCGTTAGACAGACAAGTAAACTAGCTTGAAAGGTATTTAAATATCTCGCCGTTTTTTAGCAATGCTTTCACAAACTGCTTTATCATGCCAAGTTTGATATGGAGTGGTGGTAGAAGGACCTTTTCAGGATCAACCAAAGATTCAAAGTGCAAGTTTTTTTCTTTAACCTTCAATGTTCTTTTCAGCCACACTTTCTGGTTTGAGTGTTTAGCTTTAGCACAACTACCCCATTCACAAAGAAAACAGGAAAATTTTGCGTAACCACCTTGCTGTCCAAGTATTATAGAAATTACTTTAAGATTCCCACAAACTGTCCACTCGAATTCCTTGTACTTTAACTTATCCAAGATCAATGCTAAGTTACCATTAGTTTCCTTCAAATGCACTAAATGACAAACGGGTGCGTTGTGAAGTAAGCTTTTATAACTTTTGTCGAAGAATCAATTAGCAGTCTCCAATTTTCAGCTACATGTTGAACTTTAAACGTGGACACTAAGCCATTAACATCAAAACAACAGAGTAGCTCACCATTTTAAGAGAAATAAAGCTTAAATTTATTTCTCTATTTCTATACCAAGCAAAAGAAGTTCCAGGTGTCTATAAGATATTATAATTAATTATTACTGCAGCTTAATAGGATTTTCCCGTTAATTAATTACAAAGAAAATAAAAGTTTGAATGTAAATTTTTTTTTCCTATATAAGAAAGAAAGTTATCTTTGTGAGTTAAACGCGCCGACAACTAATTACCTAAGCATAACATAATAACATAACTATCTTTATCATGACATATGCGCAACAAATTTCCCCTGGTATTTTAATTTTTTTTAAATTTTAAGCTTTTAAAAAAAACTCTCTTCCTTTTGTTAGTAATGTAGTATATAATATCTTTATATATGATATAATAGGGTAAAGTAGTCTTTTATATTTAGTTGAATATTATTATGAAAACTCTACATTTTTGAAAATCTTTTTTTGATTAGTTAGTATGATTATTTAGCTATAGAAATATCATAAATTTATAGTACACACCTAAAATAATTTCAAGGAAATATCATTTTTCTTAAAACGGCACTAATGACGATATAAACCTCATATGCGTTCAATATCGCTACCCACACTTTTTTTATATTTCGTTATTCATAACGCATATTACATTAAAGAAACGAATGAAAAATGAATCATTATTCATAAAATTATTTGTTTAACTTTTTATTACAAAACTAATCGTTTAGTCACTTTCGCTACTTGATGTACACCCTACTTTGCACAAAGTGCATAGGCCACTTTTTAGGATGCTTCCTGTGTCACAGTGTTCTTGGAACCAAGTTTCGCATCCGACGCATCGAATCCAATCATCGTTTTTTCTTTTGTCGTTGTAAAATAGTCCGCAATCACCACAAAACCATCTTTGTCATTCTTACTTCTCTTTTTTGATGATTTTTGAGTTTTTTTCAAATTATGTTTCGTGGCCATTTTTGTTTGAGTTGGCCTGAGCGTTTTAATTATTTTATCCGCAACTAAATTTCGATCGACAACAACTGCTTTCAGTTAATGATCTTCTAGTTTTTAATTTTCTAATTTTTTTATATGATGGAATTATTGAACGGATACTAGTTACAGGGTCTGAAGATCCAAGTTCCAAAGTACTAAACTTGTCAACATTATGATTTTTGACGTTTATACAATTAGAAATTTCACTGGGTGTAAAAGCTACTTAGGATATAATATTGGGGTTGAAAGGATAGATTCCTGTTGATCTGAATCCTGATATGGCATTTGCTGGTGTAGCGGTGCGCAACCATGCTTCAGTAAATAATAGTGGAAATTGCAATTTTGACAGTGATCGTCCAGGAAAGTTTCTTCGGAAATTATCAATGGAAACATTCCAGTAAATTTTTAATGATTTGAAAACGCTTTTGTCCGGAGGTTGAAGTTTGTGACTACAATGCGCTGGAAGACAAAGCATATGGATGTTTAACTTTTCGGCTTCCTCTATTACAGCAATATCCAAATGACTACGATGTCCGTCGAAAATCAACAAAGCTTTTCCTGGTAATCGGTGCTGGTTAAAATGACGCAAAAAAGTAGAAAATTCTTCCTCAGTAGAATATCCTTTTAAAGTCATGCAAAAAATACTTGCAGGTCGCAAATTATCCCCGTACTCAAGTTTCGAATTTTTTCCTTTATACAAAATCATAGGTGGAATCCAATTGGTTTCAGAAGCATTTGTACATGCAAGTACAGTAACAGCTCTTCCTCTATCTGCATGAGTAGCTTTGTGTACAAGGTTTGCTCTTTATTTTCCATTACTACATGAGTACCAGTCATTGTTAATTGCAGTTCATATTCATTGACATTGTAAATCAATTCAAGATGGTATGCCAAATTTTGTTTTTCATAGACTTTATCAACAAGATTGTAAAAGTTTTGAACAGTTTCAGCATTGAATCGCATTAGCCTACCATAACTTAAACTTACACATTTCCTAGGACAACATCAGGATGGCGTCCGAGATATCCAGCAAGCCAATCTTTGCCTGAAATTATTTATTTCATTAGTATAGTGATTTTAATTTTAAAGTTACATTTAAATTCATGGACAAAACTGATTTTAATTAATTTTTTTAAACTCGAATATAAAATAAAAATTAAAAACTATAAAAATAAGTCCCAGCAACTTCATTCTTGAAACGATATGGCAGATTTTTTTGAGAACATATTTCATATGCATATTTTCTAAGTTGTATTCGTGTTATACCAAATCCTATTTCTTGAAGATGAAATACTCTTTGCTTCAACTCAGGTTCTACTGTTTTGGGAATAATGCACTTTTCGACGTTTTGGTGAACTATCCTTTCTCGTTAACCAGTCTCTGAGAGTTCTTTGAGGAATGTTATAATCTTACGATGCTGCCGCATTTAAAAAAGACACTATATTCTAACAGAATATAGTGTCTTTTTCAAATCCATTTTGCCCTAATGGTTTTTTTTTTAAGTTTATTCATTCTAAAAAGAACAAAAATAATATTTGGCAATTTTTCTAACAAAGTTTTTTAAATAAATCAAAAAATCAACATTGCATTTGTCAAGTGACAACAAAAGCATTTATAAACATCTTTAAGTTTAAAAAAATAAAATAATGAGGTTGTGAAAAGATAACAATAACAAAGGTACATTTAAAAGGAAAAGATATTCCCTAAACAGTGATTTTTGCGTTAACTGATGGAATTAGCGCAGCAATTTATATATTTTGAAAGAATTTTAAAATTTATGTTTTTTGTTTCATTATTTTAAACTTTAACATTAAATTACAGTATTTTAAAGTAAATTTGAGAACACAAACATTTATTAGCCTATTCCAGTCTGTCGATGTTGGCAAGATATCAATGTTTTATGTAAAAGGGTTTTTTTTTGTTTACATTGTGAACATTGCTTACTTTCAAAAATCAAATAATGTATTGGGCGCATGAATAAACAAAAATAACAATAAAACATTATTTGTTTTGAGCAAGTATAAACAGAAATGATACTTTTTTGATCAATGATAAAAAAAGAATGGTCTAAAATCGTGCTCTCTACATTGTATAGAATAATTGCGAATGACTCAAAACCACAATAAAATGGGCAAAAGTTCAAAAAATATGATGTTTTATAACTAAAAAATGATTTATCTTAGAAGTTCTGACAATGTTTCCTCAATTGCGCAACTAAATATTTTTTAAGCCAACTTTAAAAAAGGAAATGGCGGTATCCCAGTAGGCACAGCGACGTGACAAAAACGTGAATTTCACGTTATTTTGGCACGTGACATTTAGGTGACTTTTTGGTCCCCATGAAATGACCAATTCACGTGATTTATGGACGTGTTTTTCACGTTGCTTTTGGCACGTGATATTTAGGTGACTTTTTGGTCCCTATGAACTGTCTAAAAGACGTGCTTTTTACGTTAATTTTGGCACGTAATATTTAAGCAAAAACTATGCTTTATAAAAACGAAGTGTTTGGATTCGTGTAAAGAAAAAAAACTCATCGTCGAGGAAATATTTAATACCTATTAAATTACATGGTTTTATTAGTCAGTTTATTAGTTCTTGACATAAACATTTTGAATTTGTAATAAAAGCTGCACTTTTGTTAAAATATCCTCCTTATATCCAATAAGTAATAAGTACAAAGTCATAGATCTGCCAACTTACAAAGAGCACGCTTCGATCCACAAAGAGCGCACTTCAAACTTAATCTAACGAACAAGTCGATATATTCTCCCATAAAAGCACGCTTCAAACATAATCTAACGAATCAGTCGATATTTTCTCCTATAAGAGTACGCATCAAACTTTATCTAATGAATCAGATTTAGCTGAAAAGAAACAAATAAAATCTTAAATAATAATATGATTATTTATTAATTATCTTAAATTGCAAACTTTTAAAACAAATCTTACTTGGTAAGTTGCCAACCATTTTGGCAACAAGATTTTCTAGTTGTTTTCTTTTATCTAAATCATTAAATAATTTTAAGAAAACAATACTACATACAATGTAGAAAAATAAAAAAAGTCATTTGCCTTCTCATTTTTTACTCTTATTGCTAAAAAATAAATAAGGATTTAATAAAAAAAGACATAACAAAAAAGTCGACAGATAAATAAAAAAAGAAGTACAAAATAATAAATACAAGTCTAAAAAAATATTGTTTATCTATATATATCTACATCTAATATCTGTCCATAGATAAATATATAAAGTTAATAACTGATGCGCGTGATTAGAAAAAGACCTGTACTCACCTTATGGGATAACATCTGATTAAATAATTTGTTTTCTTTGTTTTCCATCTTCTTATATTTGCACTTGTTTCTGCATTAACTTGTTCATACATTAACTCACTAGATGCAAAGGTGACTGCCCATGAAGTTACTTTAAATGAGTAATCTACAAAGTTTTGAACATTAAATGTAGTTTTAGAATGCACACAGAAAAATTATAACAATTTTTAAAAATGTAATAGTTACCACATAACCACACAACATTATAGTGGGGATTTTATATCATGATTTTCCTACCCATGATGAGATTTTTATCTTGAGGCTCCTTTTGCTGTGGAAACATTCCCACGGCTAAGGAGCCTCATCTACCCCTAATTATATATAATATATTAGGTATAAAACTAAAAGTATGTATAATAAAGTATTGTCAAATTAGGTAACCAATAAATAACGAGTGCTGACTAAATTAAATTCTTGCTATAGGGTGCAATCACAAAAAAAGACGAAGAGAGGGAAAAGTGAATTTTCTCAAACTTTAAAAGTTAAAAGGTTATTGTGTCTTACTACAGAATGATATTCCTAGGCAATAACATAACAAAACCATTGGATCTTCCTAGTCAATAATACTTTATACAGAACTTATCATTTATCATGTAGTTTAATAAATTTAATATTAAATAAGGTATAATAACTTATTTATTATTAAATTAATTACATCGACAAATTTGACAGTCTAAAATATTATATAATAGGGTAGAAAAAAAAAGTATACCTTGTATTAGGGTTTGATCTTTTGCATGTTGCAATATGAGAATTATCTACCATAACGTTACACGATTTTGAACTAAGCTTTGTAATATATTTATTAAACCTAATTTGATAAAACTTAGATATAAAATTATATAATATGTTTAGATAAAATATTATATATGTGACATTTTATTTTTGTCAAAAATGCATTGCGACGTTATAAGATATCTTATACCCTAATACTTTTTTTATTAATTATTATAAAACTACAATGCAAAATAATTATTTTATTATAAAAGTAAAATAAAAAGTAATTACAATAATGAATATATAAACTACATATTTCATATGATCATTATATTTAAAAAATCCGGAAAATTGTTTGCGGAAAATATCCTGAAAAAATTAAGAATATTTTTCCCATCATTTTTCCCTCTATTTTGCATTCAGTCAAGTTATTTCTCAATTTTTTAAAAACTTTTTTTAATTTTTGTATAAATGATGACTAAAACAACATAAAAACAAATAGATGACAATAATATATACTTTAACTTGCATATATGGAAAACTTTTCAGATATTTGGAAAAAGATAAATTAAAAAAAAAAAAATGCGGTATTCCGGGAATATCCCAAATAATCTATGAAACTAAATTATAAAAAAATAGTAAATAAAATAAAGAATATCTTTCCAAGTTTCTAATCACAGGTTTTTATTGTGAATAAAAAAAGTTCCAAAATACACAATATTTTGGCAACGTAACTTTCACGATTCAATCAAGTAAAATTGTCACCTGGACAAGGTCACCTATAATATACATGATTGAAACGTGAAGAAGGAAACTAGGTAAGAGCACGCATCAAACTTTATCTAATGAATAAGTCAATATTTTCTCCAATAGTAGCTTGCGACACCAAATTTAGCTAAAAAGAAACATATAAAAACTTAAACAATAATATGATTATTAAATAATCATCTTAAATCACAAGTTTTTAACACAAATCTTACATGGTGAGTCATCAACTGTTTTGGCAATACGATTTTCTGGTGTTGCTATTTCTTTGAATCATAAAACAATTTTTAAAAAAGGAATGCTATACTTGAGAGAAACTTGCTTTACATATTGGAAGGTTGTCAACATTGAAAGATAAGTATAATGCAGCTTCAAATACAATAGCATCATAATCATCTTTTTGTGGGGAAAACATCGAACAAATCCGCGTTAATAACCAGTTTTATATTGTACATAATAACAATAGTAATAAAATTCATATAATATATATAATAATAATTTCATATAATTCAAATATATATATTATTCATATAATATTTAAATAATATAAAAAAATGAAATAAATAAGTATTAACCTTTTTAAACAAGTAAAGCACCAGATCAAGATGTCATATATTACAAAAAGATAAAGTATTTAATAATAATACATACATATATCAATAATAAATAACATAACACATTTGTTAATTGATATTATCTTGGATAAATTCTTTAACCTTGTTGATAAAAACCAAATAAAGAAAGAAAATTTATTTTTGGTTTTTATCTAAACGACTCTTGAGCAATAATGTATGCAGAAGTTCTAGGGACATTATTATTGCTCAAGAATCAAGAATAAGTTCTGCTAGAACTTATAATTTGTCCATGTTTAATAATTAAATAAGTTACATGGACAAATTATATTTTAATTTGATATTAAATTTGTCATAACTTATTTTGTACTAAATTAAGTAAGCAAAATGGACAAATTTGCCAGTCTAAAATATTATATCATAAAGTAGAAAAAAATGCATACATTGTATTTGAGTTTAATCTTATTTGTGTGGCAAATGGCTTGGTACTAATTTATTTAACTTATTTTGATATTACAACTTAAAATATATTGTACTTTTTAGTTCTGTTTTAAATGCATTGCGTTATAAGATATTATAAAGACCTAATTTTTTTTTTTTAATTATGATAATGCTACAATAAAAATTAATTATATTATCATAACAGTAAATAATTATAACTACTATATTGAATACAAAAACTATACTATAAAAAAATAATTAATATAATAAAAAATATTATTTCACATTTCTTATGCCAGGTTTTTATTGAGAATAAAAGAAGTTCCGAAAGACGCGATATTTTGGCACGTAACTTTCACGTAACTTTCACGTAAAATAGTAACCTGGACGAAGTCACCTAAAATACACGTGATTGAAACGTGAATAAGACGTTGCGTGCCTACTGGGATAAGCCGCCGGCGGTATTAGACTACTTTACACTATCTATAGAACTTTAAAAATATTTTTTTTTATATATTATAAAATTGAAAAAAATTTAAAAAAATAAATACATTCTTGCAGTCTGGATGCTAGTAAACCAGTAGATTGTTTCGGGAGTCCAAAATCTCAATGTAGGTCATTTATTTCCGATTGAGAAAATTTTTAGGTGCACTGGAGTCACCTACTTTAAAATCGTCTCTAGAACTTTCTTTTGATTCGCATTCTGATGATGGCAAATCGTCTAGGCTTTTGAGTGTTTGTGTTGTAGGAGTCCTAAATCTGTGAGGGACTAGGTGGAGTGCAGAATCCATGAGTGGAAACAAATTTTTTATTTATTTTGGAACTATACTCTTGCACATTGCATGAACAAAAGTAGCAGCCAAAATACACTAAATACACTTTTTCAAAAATATCAGTAATATTTCTTTTTTTTTATTTTTCACTACAAATTCACCACATATATAGCAAAAACTCTCAGAAGATTTTAAACCACTTCTTGAAGTCATTTTTGAAACGCACGTCACAAAAGTTGGAACAGAAATAAATAAATGAAAGGGCATGGGAGGGAGTTCAGAAATTTCTTGGGAATAAACCTTGGGGATTACAGTATTTATATACATCGCGATTTTCCATACTTTGAATTAAAAAAAATATTTGATTTAAAAAAAAACAACTTTAAAGAACACGCGGCTCTCCAGTCAACTCGTACTATCACTCAATTGTATGAAAAATCTGAGTATACCTTTACCTTAGCCTATACCTTTTTTAGCATCTTCATTGACTTATCTTAATTCTCTGATACCGCAAAATTCTTTTTAAAAACTGAAAATGCTCTAAAATAATTAAAAAGTTATTTAAGTATTCGCAAACAAATTGTTATAAAACTTTAAAAAGTATAAAAATTTTATGTAAAGTAAGAGGCTTTTTGAATAAAAAAAAACTCAATTATATTTCTCTTTTATTTACAGCTATATTAACAATACAAACGTTACATGAGCTTATACCAAGACAAGCAAACTTCTTCATCGTCATCAGAAGCATGTAGCACGTTTAATAAATTTTAGTGAACACTTTATCCATGCAAAGCTTCTTATTAAAAAAATGAATGCACTAAATATATATATATATATATATATATATATATATATATATATATATATATATATATATATATATATATATATATATATATATATATATATATATATATATATATATATATATATATATATATATATATATATATATATATATATATATATATATATATATATATATATATATATATATATATATATATATATATCAGCTTAATGTTTATTATGTTCTTTGTTTAATGTTTAAAAGTAAAATTAATTCTTCCCATAATTTGTATTAGTCAAAATATAAAAATACATTTTACGGAATGATAATTTTAAAAACTACATGCATATGGGTTAAATGGAAAATTATAAAAGTGGATATTAAACTTTCTAGAAAACAAGCAACAACGTGTTGTGCTTGGAGAATGCATTTCAAATTAGGCCAATGTCACCAGCGGCGTACAACAGGGAAGTGTGCTTTGACCACTGTTATTTGTAATCTATATAATCTAATAATGTAAGACATCTTCCAAATGTCTTACATTATTATTTCTATTAGCTTTATGCTGATGATAGTAAATTAATAGCCAAGATATCAAATGAAGAAGATTCACAAAAGTTACAAAGAGAAATCAATGCAATTGTAATTTGGACAGAAATTTGGCTCATGAAACTGAATATTGATAAATGTAAAGTTATGCATTTTGGCTACGGTAACCCTAAATTTAATTGCAATATATCCTTTGGAACAACTTGTAATGCCTTAGTATCAACAGACTCTAAATGTGATCTTGGGATGACAATTACGCCTAACCTCAATCGGAAAACGCATGCAAGAAAATGTGCTTTTAAAGTCAACAGTATTGTGTGACAAAAAACGCTTTTCTGAAAAGAAATAAACCTCTGGAAAAATTTATACATAACCTACGTTGACCTCATCTAGAGTTTTCTGCGCCTGTATGTAATGCTTACTCAAAGAAAGATATTAAATGCATTGAGTATGTTTAATATATGGCCACAAAAGTCTCTCACTCGCTTAAAAAGTTTGTTATGAAAAAAGATTAAAAATTCTTAATCTAACTACTTTGACAGAAAGAAGAGTGCGTTCGGATTGCGAAAACAGTTTCAAAAAGTTTTTCTTAAGCTTTTATTCACTAATGTAACTTGTAACTAACCCTTAGAAACATTTATTTCGTCATTTATAAACATTTTACAACGATCTTGTTGTACAATTTTCATCAATAAAATTTAAATTAAAAAAAAAACTAATAACGACAGGAGCAAGTAGAAGACAGAAGTCTTGTCATCAAGCCCCTATAGTAAGCGTAAAATATTTTTTACAAAGTTCTCATTATATAAATTTACAAATATTCGTTATATAAAACAAGTTAAGACATAATTTCAATAAGAATACGACAAATTGCAAAAATTAAATAAATACATCCAGTAAGAAATATTACAAGATTTTTTTTTTTTTTTCATTTAAAAATACAAAAATATGTTTGTGTCTGTTAATTCAAGTAAGTACTGTTTAACTATATTTTTAAAACAATTTATTGAAGTTATACTTTTGATATTTTCATTAAGAACTATGTTCCACAGACAACCCTTACGGGCTAAGCCCAATATTATTTAAAAACTCTGGCATATAATATTAACAATGTAACGTGTTTAAACGAAAGCCTAAAGAAATAATTTTAACAATTTAAATATTTACTTTTAATAATTTTTTTGTAATTTCCTTTTTTACTTTCTAAAAATTTAAGAAGTGTTATATTTAACAAAAGTTTATTTACTTACCAAGAGTAACATACGAATTATTCGGATAGATATTATATATAAGAGATCTATATATTTACAACAGACTGTTCTGTAAGTTAAAGAAAAAGTGTAATTAACTTGTTTATCTTTTACCACTTTTATTTAACACAAGAAACTTTATCACGTTTATGTAGTTTTACTTACGTTCTTCTACGAATCCCTGCGTAATTTTTCATTCTTTAACGATCTGTTTTTGTAAATTTATTATTATCATTTTCATTTTTTTTAAGTTTTATCTTGTAAACTTTATATTTCATAACATAAAGTTGTTTAAAAATTTCGTACTCTCTAAAGGACAAACTAGATAAGTTAAGTTTGAAAAATCTAGAATACATTTAAATTTTTTTGAAAAAATATCCTCAAGTTTAAGAAATACTTTTGTAACGTTTATTTCTGAATAAGATTTACTCTCTCTTAACTTTCACAACAATGGTTGAGGATGCGTTTCATTTTATTCGTATTGATTCTTCACACTTTTTACAATGAAGTTTGTTATATTAAAGTTCATAGATGAACTTTAATAACGGGTGATGCGGAAGTTATCGGACAAAATAAAAACGTCAATAACTTATTTATAAATAAAAAAACAAGCTACTATTATATTTTTTTTAAATAAAGCATTTATCTTTTAATAAAAATATATTATTTTTTATATGAAAAAACACCACCATCTGCAATTGATCTCAATTTTGCTCTGACGTCTTTCATATGCGACTGTAAAAAGTTTAAATCAATTTCTTGTAGTTTTAGTTTAATGCGATCAATCAAAACTTGCTCTGTTGAAGCTTGCCAATCTCCCTCGTAAACCTTCTGTGCCAAATGTCCCCAAAAAATTTCAATTGGTCGTGCTTGAGGCACATATGGAGGATTAGATTCTTTATCAACATAATAGACATATTGGTCCATCCAATTTAGAGAATCTTTAGAATAATGAGAACTTGCTAAATCTGGCCAAAATAAAAAGTTAAAGTCTCCATAATACTTGTGAATAAATGCAAGAAGTCGTTTTTCTAAACATTCATTAATATAAATTGATGAATTGATCGCTACAGCCTTGGAAGTGCGAAACAATGGCTCGGACATACCACGGTCAGATATGGCTATCCACATTAATAATTTTTTTGAAAATTTCTCTTTTTCTATAAAACGAACACTTTCTGGGCATGTCTTTTTGTTGTTTGTGTAGTATCCATAATTTCCAGCCAAGTTGTACCCTGCAAAACAAAAGTATTTTTCGTCATCAATGACTAGAAGCAATTTTGTGTTATAGAGTTGGTTAACTAGTTTCCTGCTTCTTTTCTTTGCCTTTATTTGTTGTTCTATAGTGTATTTTGGAGTCTTTTCATGTTTTCTATATGTAATATTCATTTTTTTAACTGACGACCAATTGTCGATTGATTTACACCGAACTTAAAACCTATTTTTCTCTGACTGACCCCTTTTCGATTGTTGACAAGTCTCGTTAATTCGGCTTTCTTTTCTCTAGTCCAGGATGTCGGACGACCAGGGTGCTTTCTATCAGAAAACGATTGAACAGTTTCAAGTCTTTTTTGGTTATCATATATTGTACTTCGAGCAAATCCTTCCTTTTCAAAATGATTTACGATTTTTTTTATTTTTTATATTAGGTTTATTTACAAAAAACATTTTTAGTCGCTTTCGATTCTCGTTCAGCTGCATTTAATCTCATTTTAAATAATTGTGTTTCAAATAATAAAGTTTATATTTTATAGAACGTTTATGCCTACGCATAAAACCACAAAAACTAATTATTATGCTCAAATAATGAAATTAGGATTTGTCCGATAATTTCCGCATCACCCGTTATAACAAACTCCATTGTAAAAATCCATCCAAATGTAATAAACTCAAACTCAAAAAATACGTATATAAACTCTAATAAACTCTTGAATAACAACCAGTATTCTTGTCTTTTTCCTTGTGCCATACAGTCTTTTTGCTTGCATTTAAACACCAGATGTTTGCTCTTACCGAATGTTCTTTTATTTCCAACAACGGACAATTGCGTACGTTCGCGTCAGCTGGTGGGTTCGCAGAATTTTTGGAACACTTGACAATGCGTAACATTCGGAAAGTAAGAGTCCTTCCATTACTAATTTAAAATTAAAAGTTTTCTCTTAACCGTAAAATAAATTAAGACTTTTTAAAATCCCTAGAATATTAGATTTTAATTGACTATAGTAACATTTATTAGTATTTGTATATTTTTATATTTGCATATTTTGTATATGTTGTATATTGTTTGTATTTGTATATATTTTGTCAATGAGCAAATAATATTACAATTGTAATAGTAAAAAAAGACCAAGTTTAAACTTTTGAAGAAAGGTTAGAAAGTAAATAAATGCAAGCTGAAAACAGACAAAAGAAAAACATCGAAGGAGAAAAAGAAATATTATAATGAGAAGAAATATAATAATTAGAAATTCCTCAAAAAAGGAAAATGAGCAAAAAAAGTCCAAATTTAAACTTTAGAAGAAATGCAAATTAAAGTTAATAATAATGTGTTTTATTTGTAAGTTTATCTGTAGTTTTAGGGGTCTTCCATAAATTACGTCACGCAATTTTTGACACCTTTGGACATCCTCCCTAGTAACGAATCGTCACGTTTTACTTATCCCTTTCCCTTAAAATTACACAACTTTACATGCCTCCTCCCCCTCCCCCTATAATTTGTTGTTGTAGAGCCGTGAATGACTAAGGAGTTGTTTATATGAAGAGGGCCAGCCCGGTTAGTCGGGCTAACTAAAATAAAAATAACAAAAAATAAATGTTTACATTTGAGTTTTAATTTAAATTTGAATTACGAAATTTCATTTTCATTTAATTGGTTGTTTTAAAAACAATTGGGAATGTTTTTGATTGAATAAAAGAATTACCGTGTTTTTTTTTTTTATCTAATCAGCTATTATTGTTTTATCCAATCAGCAATTATCATTCATTATTATATCTAATCAGCAATCATTATTTATAGGCCGAGCTGGCTCACTTGTTCGTGTTTAAATAGAAAAAAATTGTCTCAGCTGAGTGGGATCCCATTGAAATTCGGCAAGATCTCAGTTATTGGAGCTAGCCCGTTCCTTGTCTAAACAAGATTAATTATTATAGGTAAATATTAAACATGCCGAGATCTCGTTTAACTGAGCCAGCCCGGCTAACCGTGCTAGCCCACTTCATATAAACGGCTCCTAATTCCCTGTAAATTGAGGCGCGCCTAATCAGGGTCGAGGATGCGACTCTCTTCAAGGGTGCAAATTTCAGGATTTTGATATTTTTATATTTGGTGTTTTGATGAATTTGAAAGTTATTTTATATATTTTAGCTATTGCTGTGGTTTAATTATCACTATATTCATTTATTATTTATATTTTTTTAAAGTTTCACACAATAATGAAAACCAATGAGAACATAAATTAAATGATATGGCCGTAGTTGCAGTGTAGTTACATACATTAACTGACTTAAATAGGTATGGAAGAAGTGGAATGGACATATGTTCAAATTCGCACTCCTATAGTTTGATATAAAGTTTTATAAATTAACAGGGGCTAAACGGAAAAATAAGATAGATATATTAAGTTTTTGATAAATATATTTTTTAAATAACTTCTTTAGCAATAAGTTAGTTTTGTGGTACAGTTTATATTAACATTACATTATTTTATGCTAATGCGTATTAACTATTATTTTTGTTTAATAATTATTATACTATTTATTGATTATATCATAATTAAATATTTTTTCATCGATGGTATATCCGCTATATTATTGACTCATACCTTCGTAGACGTATACCTTAATTGACTAAAATTTAGGTCAATTTGTATTTGTATAAACTTTTTATAAATATAAACTGACTAAAATTTCAACTTTTTTAAAAAAAGTCAATTCCAATAAAAATTGAGAGCAACTGTCTGTAAAAATCAGCCAAAAACACCAAATTTTTAAAGTAACCTCTTTCAAAATTAATAATTTTTTAATATGTTGTTGCTATTCATACTAGACGCTCAATTCCAAATTTTTTTCAAAAAAATATTAGCTGGTTCTCTTGATGTCAAAGTTAGACTAAATTATTAGAAATTGACCAAATGGTGTCGAAGGCATTTTTAAACTCAAAAAACAACAACAAAGTAAATACTTTAAAATATTAGCTGGTTCTCTTGATGTCAAAGTTAGACTAAATTATGAGAAATTGACCAAATGGTGTCGAAGGCATTTTTAAACTCAAAAAACAACAACAAAGTAAATACTTTAAAATATTAGCTGGTTCTCTTGATGTCAAAGTTAGACTAAATTATTAGAAATTGACCAAATGGTGTCGAAGGCATTTTTAAACTCAAAAAACAACAACAAAGTAAATACTTAAAATAAGTTTTTTCACTTTATTATTGTATATAAGCTAGTTCAGACCGAAAATTAATAAAATTAAAGAAAATTTTTTTCCTTGACTAAATATCATGCTTCAAAACATGCAAAAAATGATTTTTTTGTCATTTTTTATCTTCGTTTTCATTCGAAGCCGCGAATATCCCATAATTTTTTTTTTTTATTATAAATCTTTAACTAGTTAAGTACCTATAGATATAAAAATTACCTATCAGGAAGTAAAGGCATAGCCGCAAAATCCAACTCAAAAACGAAATTCTAATCTTTTGACGCATTGATTGCGACACGATAATGGTTAAAGCCCTGGGTTTACAAAAATATTGTATATGGCGCAACCAGTGGCGTAACTATAAATTTGGGGCCCCCCCGCCAAAAAAGTAAAGGGGCTCTCCCACATCAAATTTTTTCAAAGTATATTTACAAATGAAATATCCAATATTTGATTATTATATTGAGTTAATATAACACGATTTAGTATATAAAAAATATTTATTTAATAAACTTGAAAAATAATCTAGAATCTTTTCTCAAAATAATTATAAAAAAGAACGAACATTGAAATTATGTTTAAGAGATGCATACTTAATAGCAAAAACTATTTATTTCTATGGCAGAATTTTTATTTTCATAATAGCTGTACTACCTTAAGGCAGTATAATTTACATTCGTTAATATGTGATACATAATGACACAAATAAAAACAAATTTAAAGTTTTTTATTTTGTCCCTTAATTTTATTTATTTATAACTATTGTATTTTATTTTAATTATTTTATTTATAAAATGAAGCTTTATGACGAATTAATGTCTCTGTATCCCCATTAAGTGACATGTTTTGTTTCCAATGATCGTATACTTGACATTCTTCAATATGTTTTAGGCAAGAAGCATAACTTTTTATTTTTTTACTTAGCCCTTTCCAGTCTCGAACTCCCGAACGCCATTTGGTTATTTTTATCATTTGAAAATACCCAACATGGATCACAGTATGCTGAGTCCAGAATTTTGGAATAACAGAGCCAAAATTGCTGTGTTCGACCAAATTTATATGCACAATAGTAATAATTTGTGGAAAAATGTCTACAATTTTGTGAAGAATGTTTTTTAAATGGTCCTTGTAGTTCACATCTTTCAGAGGAAATAATAAATTTTTTTGTGCTATCATCACGAAATTTTCCTTTAAAATATCCCATATCTGTTGTTAATGTATTTAATTCCTGAAATATATTTGGTTCTGGATCTGCTTCTTCATCTTGCGTTGCAGTGGTAGTGATTGTTAGGATTTGCAAAAATATCTCTATTACTTTTATAACGGATTCATTATGATCTTTTGAAATTTTATTGTGTTCTAAGTTAATTGAAACAGATAACATTTCTTCTTGTTGGGTTGCTTGAGAAGTACTAGTAACGACATTGGTATTTTTTTATCTACAACTACTTCACTAGGTTTCTGTTCTACTGATGAAAAAAATTAGGATATCTTTTTATTGTTTTTACGTAATCTATCATCAGTCTCCTTTTTTAATTTCCTTTTTCTGGCTCCACTCATATAAGTTCTTTTTGAGTCCATTTTGTTATAAAAAAAATATTCTATTAGAACAATTATATCTATGTATTAACCCTATAGGTATAAATATATATAGCTAAATATTTTTGAATAAATAATAGACTTAATTTGTATTTATTCTTTAGTTCGTATTTTGAGTCCGCCCATTTAATTTTATATCAGATATGTACACATAATTTGTGTTTCTTTGTTAATTCGTACTATCCTCGTACTATAACAAAACCTAGAGCGTACTCAACACAAAAACATGGTTCTACCTGTATCGCGTTTATATACATTTTTTAATTTAAAAATTCAAGATCTCAGGAATTAACTTATATAGGAAATTTTAAATCGCTAGAATAAAATTGCAAGATTTTTTTAACAAGCAGCTAAAAAATATTACCAATATTATAAATATAACTAGTTTATTACGTATTAGTTAAACATTTTGATAACTCAACTTATTGTAATGAAAATTATAATTATATGATTTTTACTGCTTTGCATGAATGCATATAAAAAGAAAAGCATTTGCCTTCTAAATAAAATAATATTTAATAATTTATACTTAATTTTCCACTTCAAAATCACCTAACTTTATCGACAAATACGAAAATACTAAATTATATCAGCGGTATTTCTATAATAGACAACGTTAATATTCACTAATGTTCACTAATATTCAATAGAAATTCTATAATGGATTTGCTATTGAAATTAAATTCTGTAATCAAATCTCTATTGAAATTTAATTCTCCAATAAAAACTTCTGTTGAAACTAAATCTATAATAGAATTTTTATTTAAATTTAATTCTAAAATAGAGTTCCAATTATAGAAAAATAATCTTTTTTCCATTAAGAATTATGAAAAAAATCTCCGAAGGGCCCTCTAAGCTTCGGGCCCTCCCGCCATGCGGGGTTGTGCTCCCCCTAGTTACGCCACTGGGCGCAACGTAAACATGTTTCAACTATTTATCAGATAGAAGAATAATAGTCGTGGGGTATATTTGAAAGTTATTGAAAAAAAAGTGCATGTTATTTTACAATAATTCTCTTCTTATAAAACCATTTTTTTTTTAAACTCATTTCTTCATTAGTTCATTAGCTTCTTCAAAATCATTTGTTGCTTAGAAGTAATCACCGTGGTGATTAATTGGAGTTGAGGAGTTATTTTACATAAGATGTCATCATCTAAATATTCCATGCTATCTTTCTGATTAGGCCTTTGATAACAACTTTTTCCAAATGAAACATTTTTCATATAGTTAATTAAAGTTCCAACTTCAGTTATCTAAAAATATCTAAATACAAAATTTATGGATAAATAAAACTTCATTTCTATAATAAATAATCATTTAAGTTTTAGTATTGTTTTTGATGTAATGTTAGATTTTTACTTAGTTTTATGTATTATAAGTTTTTGGTTTAACAATATATACAAAATTTTTACCTCTGCAACAACTCCTAAACACCATTGGTTTTTCTTAACAACTGCCACCCAATTATCTTTCAACCATATAAAGGAAAGTTTGGTTGCAAGTTTATGTATTTCTTTTTGATATCTCTCGGCTTCTTCATTTTCAAGTTCATTGTTTCTTCTTCATTAGTCGGAACAGTCAATTTTCCAATTCTTATTAGCTTACTTTATCTAGAGAACAAAGATCTTATTTGTTGGCTTAAAACAAACTCATTAGCTGTAAGATATTTTCTTTATTTCCTGTATTTTCTCCATTCATGAAGTATTCATAAAGAAGTTTATTCAGCTTAATGGAAAAACGAAAAGTCTATCTTGTTGGCAATGCCCAACTTAATTTATAGAACTTTTGAGAATATATGTTGTTTATTGGGGTAGGCATGAACTTAACCGAGGCACTTGTAGAATTAGAACGAACTTGCAAACATGCTTTCAACTTTTTTGTATAAACTTTTACTTTATCTAAAAAAGATGGTTTTTCAGATCTTTTGTGCGAATAAAACAAGCAGTTCAATTGATGGTTCAACGGTTATTGTAAATCACTTTAACTCCATCTCCAATTTCATAGTATCGCCACACACTCAAGTAGCTTTATTGAAACTCATAAGAGTTGTAGTTGCTTGTAATTGGAATTTTAGGACCAGTTAAATAAATATTTTTAACTTTTGCTACATTAACCACATCATTTTTGACGCCATAACCATTATTCACTGCTTTTGCAACATATACTGCTGTTACTATGTCATTACCAGCATATACGTAACTTCTTAGTATTGTTTACCGGATGCACTTTTCCTATCAAGTTGGTCTTTTCCACAGCAAGGCTCATTAAAGTCGTACCGTAGAAGTTTAAAGCTCTTTTGCAGAGCTTGTACATTTTGGAGAGCTTGTACATAGATTCAACTGAATAGTTAGCACTATCCAATTTTGCGAAAATATTTGTTTCTGGCTCATCGAGGCGAAACTGATTTAGAACTTAGCAATAGAGATAAGAGGAAACACCTTGATTGCAGCGATGTTAGTTAGTTAATTAGTTTATTTTGCCGTTAAAAATATATACAATGTACAACAGTATAAAAAGTACAATTGGCTGGAGCAAGAAGAAGGCATAAACTAGCCTTATTACCGAGCCCCAATAGTAACGCAAAAAATATCTGTAATATACAAGCAACAGCATTTAAAAAACAATTTTAAGAAAAGAAAAAAAGTAATAAAATAATTTTAAAGAAAAAAAAAAGATTATAATATAGTAATAAAAATGAAAAAATTTTATGTTTTTCTTTATAAAATGAGCATAATTATATATATATATATATATATATATATATATATATATATATATATATATATATATATATATATATATATATATATATATATATATATATATATATATATGTATATATATATATATATATATATATATATATATATATATATATATATATATATATATATATATATATATATATATATATATATATATATATATATATATATATATATATATATATATATATATATATATTGTATATATTATTTTTTTTTAAATAATTCAACATTAAAATGATAAAATTTCTATTCCAATATCATAAAACATATCAAAGAAAATTGTAGGTAAATTCAAGAGTAAATATTTTCAATGAAAGTATGATAAAAACATTGCAATTCTTAATAATGACTTTGCTCTTTTGTTAAATGAACTAGATTTTTAAATTTATGGTGCTATAAAATTGTTTGATAAACATGTTTTTTTTAAACGCCAATTTTTTAGTAAAAAAAACATCTATATGCATACTCATGTTTTTTTTTCCCGAAGTAGTCCTTCTGACCCACTCTAAACTTTACGGGTAATACCTTCAGTGAATAGACTTTCAACCAAAATGCTTTTTTTCATCTAGTTGTTTATATGCATCATTTTATTGTCTTTTCCCGTTGTGCATTTCTTAATAGGTGTTTCATATATTCTGTGATGCTGCCTATTGATAATTTAACATCCTGACCAACATTGGATCTACAATTGGAGTAGGTCGCATGTAAGGTCCACAACTATTCCGTTCAAAACAACAACACGTGTTATAAGTAACATTTTTTGTAGACATTAAATCAAAATGTTTTTAAATAAGTAAAAAATCATAACTAACTAAAAATACGCAAAAGAGATTATTATAATATGAAATAATAATATTCAAAATCATACTCAGTAAACATTCGGAGTAAAAATTATACTCAAAAACTATGATAGTATAACAAGGAAACATACTGTATTCAAGCGCTTATAAATAAATAAAAAGAAGCACCAAGAAAACATCTATACTATTTATATGTTATTTTTTCTGAACCACTGCAATACTCCATGGGTATTTTTTATAAATAAGATTAAAGGTCAATGCAAGTTTTTTTAAATTGAAGTTTACAGTAAACTCAGGGCTTTAACCATTATCATATCACAATCAATGCGTCAAAATTTTAGAATTTTATTTTTGAGTTGGATTTTGCGGCTAAGCCTTTACTTCCCCATAGGTGCTTTTTTATTTAGGTAAAGATTTGAAATAACAAAAAAAAATTATGGGATGTTCGCGGCTTCGAATGAAAACGAAGATAAAAAATGACAAAAAAAAAATCATTTTTTGCATATTTTGAAGCATGATATTTAGTCTAGGAAAAAAATTTTCTTTACCAATTTTATTAACTTTTGGTCTGAACAAGTCAATAAACAGTAATCAAGTGAAATACTCATTTTAAAGTATTTTTTTTTTAAAATTTAATAATACCTTCGACTTAATTTGGTCAATATTTCTAAAAATTTAGTCTACCTTTGACATCTAATATCTAGAGAACCAATTAATATTTTTTTGAAAAAATTTTGGAATGGAGCTTTTAGTATGAACAGCAACAACATATTAAAAAGTTAGCAATTTTGAAGAGGGTCACTATTGAGCTCTTTCTGATTCTTAAGTCAATTTAAAAAATTAATTCCAATTTATGTTAAATTCGAATAGACTTTTATACCTAAATAACTAACAAAAAAGTAATTAAATTAAAAATCTTTGCCTATATGGTAAAATCTTATTATATGTTACTATTATTATTATTATTTTTTTTGATTTGTTTAAAATCTAACCAATAACTTAACTCATATTTTCTTTACAAATTAATAACTACTTATATCTTATTTTTAGGCGGAAACAGTAAACAAAGATAGGACATTGGATCAAGTCGTTGATCGTTCAGTAGCCAAATTTAAACAAGCTCAAAAAAAAAGGTTGAAGTTAAGATTAAAGTCTTCTCTTATAAAAAGCTTTACAAGAAAAGAAAAAAACATTGTATTTTTCATTTCTAGACAAAAAGCTGTACTTCTGGCCATCAAAGAAACAAACAAACAATATAAAAGTCATACAGTTTTTGGAACATCCATATATAAGCTGTTGCCCTCCAGGCATGAGAGATACTGTTTGTTACGGAAAACCAGATAGTGTCAAAGAAACTTCAATGAAATTTTACCACATTCATAGCAGCTTTTTACTTTCATGAAAATATTGCATTTTAAAAAAGCAAAGTTGATAAAAATTCTAATTTGTCCAAGTTTCCAGTAGTAATTATATCAAATGAAACAAAGCATGATCGAAATATTGATTTTAAGAACAAAAATGAGCTTATTAGTATAGCCAAAAATTTAGCTCCGTTAGTTTGCAACTTGCATTTTGATTTGAAGTGAAAAATGTTCCGCTTTAATATATTTTTTGGTCTTCTTCTTATTACCTTTAAAATGTCACATTAACATTGAGTTACGTTGAGAAACTTTAAAAGACCCCACGATGGAATTGTAGGAGTTATTAAAAGACAAGTTTACAGAGAAGACTTGTCAGCTAAAGTTGTGATTGAAAATGCTAAACAGCTGCGTGACATTACAGTGATGTCGATGTATGCAGAAGGTATTGATTCCCCAGATTTTACTCATTGCATCTGAACTCATAGAACTTTAAAGACTCACCTTGTTAGACAATTGACTTAAAATTTGATTGATTTATACCTAAATAGCACTTAATAAATCATCAGATGTTTTTAATTATAGACATGGGGAAAAAAGAGTGGAGGAGTAGTAGTAGAAATTGAAGATGACGATGATAAAAATATTCATTAAAGCTTGAACACTTTTGCTATTTTACTTGTTTGTAAAAGATGTATAATTCCAGTTTCTTGTTTTTTACTTTTTGTGCTCCCGTGACATCAAATCGCTATAGTTACTTTGGAGTAGAGAAATCATTAAAATATAAAAATATTGGCCAATAAGACTTACTTAAAGTTAACATAAAGATTCCATATTTGTTCGAAAAATAAACTTATAACTTTATCTTTATTATATTTAACAGAACCCAAGCTTGAAGTAGAAATATCATTCTACAGTCATTCTGTCAGTAGTAGAAAAATGCGGGTTCTGGCTCATTTTTTTTTTCAATCATATCATTAACCATAATCTCATATCATATTTAGCTATAAACATATCCGTATTCTCATAAGTCATTTAAACTAGTATGAACTAGTTTTTAGCTCATAAAAATTCTTCGAATTTACATGGATCCAAAGGACCTTAAAAAAAGTGTCTGAACCAAAATATAAAGATAATGGTAACAACCGTAATATATTAATATATTATGGTTACAAACTATAAACTCTGAGCTAAAAAATATGTAAATTCGAAGAATTTTTCAAGCTATAATTTCATAACTGAAATCTAGCTAAGCTATAGCTCATTGATTTCACTACGCATAATAGTAAATTACTCCTCTTAATTCAGACTTGCTCATAATACGCATAATAGTAAATGACTCCTTTTAACTCAGAAAAACTTCCAGATTTCCCAACTTGCTCATCACCAGAGTTTATTGTTACTACTAATCTTCTACTATTAGTAACGCTAGGCATGGATTCATTTTTACCAAAATTTCTGTAAAAAGAAATAGTAGTTGTAGAATCAATTTTTGGTGTTGATTGATACAATAGTCCAGATGATCTATTAGCAAATGAGGTAATAGGAGAGCTATTCTGCAAATAAAGATAAAAATCGACTAAACTAGATGAGCTGTATATACATTTACTTTCACTGTCATATCCAGGAAATATTGTATAATTACTATAGTTATAGGGTGTCCAAGGTTGAATAACTGCGTCATTGTTTTTAGGAGAATCGATTCCGTCATACATGCGTACTCTTGATTCCCACCAATTTCCAGATTTACCGATAACATGCATTCTAATATATTTTAAATAAACACCATTTCTACTACTTGCAGTGTTCAATAATATATATTCATTACCATAAGTTGTGTTCAAATATCTAAATGTGGATGAGTATAGTTTAAGATCTGAAATAAATGGGGGTGTTATTGAAATATTTGCTTGTTGTGTTGAACTTGTAATAAAAGGTTGCAACAAATATCTAAGTGGATTTCCAGTTTTATTGTTTAATTCAATTTTTAGATTAGTTTTAAATGGTAAATCAAGTGTAAAGTATCCTCCTAATTCAATATTAGAATGCATATTACAACCTTGTAAAGAGTTAGTATAAAATGGTCCACCAAGTGGAGCGAATAATAAATCACAAGCTATACTTCCTATGTAAAGCGTATTATCTGCATATATCCTAATAAATACGTTACTTGATACACTTCCATTAGGATTTGTTCCTTTAAATTCTAACCATAGTTTTCTGAGAATACCAGGACCACTATTTTGAATAAAAACTGCTGTTTCTTTATTTGGTTCAAGAGTCTGGGATTTTACTCCCATGCATGTTAAACTTGAATTTGGTACTATTTCTAAACTGCTAGGATTAGGTATTATTGTGTCGACATAGTACTTTGTAGCAGCATCTTTTAAGTTAGTAGGTTCTGCTAAATTTATTAATTTGTTTGTATTCATGTCAATATCACTAGTTGCATTATTTTGTCCATCTCTTCTAATAAACATACTATCAGCTTGAGATGCTGTTAATCCATTTGAAACTACTCGACTTGTAGTTGAATAAATTGTTGTACGTCCGAATTTATCAACAGGCATTTTATATATAAAGAAAAAAAAATTACCATAGTTTATCAATAATATTCTGAAAATCATATCCTTCATCTAGTTTTTTTAAAACATAGAGACACAAGTGTCCACAGAATGAGGTGTCTCCAAATTGAACTCTATCACTATTATAATAAACAGGACTTTTCAAATAATTAACAACTTCGACAGGTGGGGGTTGTGCATAAGAGTCAAAACTTAATTTTTTTTCACCGTCTTTATACCAACAAATCCAATGAAATCCATTTGTACTTGAATCTCCTGTATTTAATATTCCACATTCTTTTCTTTGTGCATTTTTTGGTAATTGATCTCTTCTAAATACACCTCTAAAATGTTTTATTTTTAGTTTTTTTGCGGCTTCTATAATCTATCAATTAGTTAGAGATTCATTTGGTAAGACTAATCCTTCAACATTAATAAACTTGTTCATTTTATATATAATAAACTTTTTATTATATATTAATGATTAATTGTTAGATTCTTTAGTTTCTTAGAATTAATTACAATATTCATAATTACATTAGTAATATCAGTCTCTTCAGTCTCTTCAATCTCTTCATCTGACTCTTTATCTGAGTAAAAGTAAAAGAGTTTTTAATTTTAATTCTCTATTTTCCATTTTATATACGCAAGAAAATTATTTATATTATTTTTTTAAAAAAAAGTTTTTTGTAAATTTATATGTACACTTCTATAATATTATACAAGTTTGTAAATGGATCATATTTATCAGTGCTTTTTATGAAATAGATTGAAATATCAACATTATTAATACATTCTTCACCGTAGTATTTGTAATATTGTTTTACAGCTTTTATTATTTTTTGATTAATTTCTTTAATATTATTTGTATATATCTTTATTAATTTTAATTTATGATTGTCTAATAACAAAGTTTTTAATATTACTTTTCGTTTTTTATTTATTCTCATTTTAAATAAATAAAAAATATTTATGTCATTTTTTGTATCTCGTTTAGTATGACTTTGGGTGAAGGGAGGGGGTGTTTCTTTAATGCCTATTACCTTAATTTATAATGCCCGTATGCTAAAGTGTGAATTCCGTCTTCTAAAATAACTCTTTTATCATCGTCTGCTCTTAATGCAATTTTATTTATTTCTTCAGTATATACTTCATGTGAATGGGATCTTATTACATTCATTTTCCTAATATGTTCTCTTTTATTTAATAAACAATCTTTGTTATCTTCATGTGTTATATACTTTTTAACAAAATTTTTCTTTACTCCTTTACATTTTTTGTTATCTTCTCCGCGTACTTTGTAAGAATACAACTTTGATCTGAGTCCGATAAATTCTTCAATTTGTGCTCCACCTGCTTCATCTTTGAACATTCCAATTACTTTTTTATTAACACCACCTTTAAATCCTACCTTATTATTAATTGCTGGGTGATTTGGGTTAAACACACTTGTATCAAATTTACTTTCAATATCATTTTTAATATCATCGTAGAAATCTTCTGTTTTTATTTCGTATGTTAAAGAATCAGTATCTGTAAATAATAGTTTCGCTCGATCAGCATATTTTTTCTTTATGTAATCATAATGAAATTCATACATTAGAGTTTTACTTAAATCTAAAATACACATTCCTAAGTAAATTGGTTTGTTGTACATTAATTTAGTTCTTTCATATGTATAGCTATTAAATTTTCATCAAATATTGTTCTACTTTCGTAGTTTGGTCTTGATGCTAATTTAACAGCTTTATCTCTGTTAGTTATTAATCTAACATCGACTCTGTTCTCAATGTTCTCCATTGTTTTTCCAAATACTGAGTTGTTCATCAGTTTGAAAAATTTTTTTTTCAGAATCATTCGTTGCCTTGGTTCTTAGATTAGTATTTAGCTCAATGTATTGACTTAACCAAGCTCTTTCTTCAAACTTTATGTCTCTATGAATTTTAGTAATCTTCAATCCTAATCTTTCATACAATTTTAGATTTTCATAATGTATAACATAATTTTTCTTATGATTTAAATTTGGAATTAGTTTTTCAACTTTATTTACTTTTACCCTTTTTTTTCAACTCATCTTCATCCATCCGTTTAAACCCATGTGTTGGAAGTGGCTTACTCATTGCCCATCCATATAGATTATTAGCATCTAGATATTGAATGTATGTTGATGGTTTAGTTTGATCATAAATTTTCCATGTACTTATTATTAGATGTTCCTAATCTATTCGATATTATACTGATTCCACCTCTTATTACTTTCTTTATCATTAGTATCATATCGTAATCGCTCAACAGTTCTAATTTTACTTTTGTTTTCTTCAATGCTGCATCCCAAGCTAATCCTGGTGATGTATAATACCAAGCAGGATCTAATTTATAACAATTCATACAGACATCTCTAAAATTTTCAAAAACATCAACTAGTAAAAGCACATCTGAAACGTTGTACAAGTTATGATAATTTCTAAATGTTTTGCAATGAAACTCCTTCCATACATTTTGTGCATGTGAGTAATCTTCATCACTTATATCTTCATCATTCAATTTTGAAAAGAAAGATTCTTTTGTGGGCAATTGAGTTTCATTAAATTGATCAACAGAGTCTACCCAATCATAGGGATATACGCCTTTTCTGACTAACAAATCTAATGGTTTCCCAGAATACAACTTTATGATATTTTTAAATTGCTCTGTTGATAAATTTTTTGATAAAGAATCTAAACTATAAGGCATAAATCTATAACTATCTAAGAAACGAATCTCACGTTTAACTTCAAATTTCTAACCTCCTTTAATATACTCATCCACTTTAATTTCTCTAGAAAAGCTAATATACTTTTCTTCATTGTTTGGTATGCAACTCAATTTCCATCCTGATAATTTCTTTATAAATAAGTGAGAATCATAACCAGATAAATTGAGAAATAGTACTGGAAAGAATTTTGGAATTTTATAATTTAAATTACAACTTTGATGAGCAGCATCTCTATATTTTCCAGTAATGTGACAGGTCACGTACTTTGTCTTCTCCTAAATTTTCTCCACAAATGTGACATTCAGTTGCTTCATTAAAGTCTTTCTTATTTTCATGAGTATATATCATGTCCTTTTTAAAGTTGATCCTATTACAAATATTTTTAATATCTTCTTGTAAACTATCAACAAAAATTTGTGCAATATCATCTGTTTCACTACTTGCAGTAAATGTGACTCGACTGCTTTGATAAAAACTTTCATCAAAACATTTAATGTAGTAGCAGAACGAACTAGGTGTATGCTTTTGATACTGTTTAGTATAAGATTCATTCGGATTTGGTGTACAAGTATTAATGGGTTTAATAAAGCTTTCAAAGTCTGCATACACAACAAATGGTACTCTTATCGACCTATTATGATGAATAAATTGCATTGTTGAACCTGGATTAGGAAGTTCAATGCGCACTGAATCATGTGTATTACAATACAATTTGTGTTTAGATAATGATTCTTCAGAGTTGTATCCAAGTAAACAATTTCTACAATAGTGAATAGCGCTATTTCTCTTAGATGTTTGTGAAGAAAGCAATCTGCTTAAACTTTTTATTAAGCTGTAATGACTTTTTTCTCCATCTGAAATTAATAATAAATCTATTAAATTTTGACGATCATTATCTTTTGAAATGCGTAAAGGGTAAACTGACTTTTCAAATCCATACATATTAACACTGATATCATGATTATTTTCCTCAAATAGTGTAATTTGATTTAGTGAAACTGGAAATTCTATCTTATCCCAATTTATTTTTTAAGCTTCATTTTTAAGCTCTTTATCAACTCTTTCAGAATTTTTAGCTGTTGGATTTAATGCTCTTGCAATACACCACTTAAAACATTGATTATCTTCATTCTTTATATTAATTATTGCTTTTTTAGTTGCTAAGTTTTTATTAAGTGGAATATATGATTTAGCTTTAATAGTATTATACTCTATAGTATTTATATCCATCTTTTTAATAGAAACAAATCTCCAACCTGATCCTAGCTGTTGAAATGATGATAAGTTTTCTAAAATTTTCTGCTTTGTTTCTTCAGAAAACTCATCTAAATTTGTAGATTCTAACACTCTTAAACTTTAATGAAAGATTCTGCATCATATCCATCTACACCTTTAACTGTAAATTGTTTTGTCACATTTTTAACTGCTGATTGTGGTAATATAAATTCTATTTGTTTTTTGTATACTGTATTAGAAACTATAGATTTTATTGATTCTATTTTTCTTTTAATATCAGATCCTCTATCTTCTACTATCTTTATAATTAGATTTGGAATATATGGTTTAACTCACTCTACAACACCATTATAGCTGTTGATGACATAAGACGATGCATTTTTTGCAGCTGTTGTCAACCTTGAAAAGAGTCCAGGTTCTAAAACAGGCGCTTGAACTGATAATGGAATTGGTTCATCAAGTATAAGCCTTTCAGACCCATAAGAAGTATGCCTTTGAATAATAGGACGAGGAGCAGGAACTGGTCTTTGAATAGGACGAGGAGCAGGAACTGGTCTTTGAATAGGACGAGGAGCAGGAACTGGTCTTTGAATAGGACGAGGAGCAGGAACTGGCCTTTGAATAATAGGACGAGGAGCAGCAACTGGTCTTTGTCTCTGAGATAATGCATTAATAAATTCATCTTTTCGCATATTATAATAATATTTAATTTGACGCTCTTTAGCAATTTGTTTTAATTCTTTTACATTTTTGCTATTCATATTGTTTTCCATTTTTATATAGTAAGATAATTTTTTTTAATTTTCATTTTCTTTATATCATTTTTCAAAATATTTTTTTCTTGTTAAAATATTTCATATGATAAATTTCATATAAATTATTATACACACCCCCATCCTCTAACTCTACAGTAGTATTCTACTGTTCGTAGTTTTTCAAGTTGGCTCTCATTTTGAACAGTTGTTATTCTATATACAAAAGGTTCAGGAGTTAATATTTCTGATGATATGTATGGAGTCGGTTCATCAAGTAGGTCTTTCAGACCCATGCAAAGTAGGTCTTTCGGATCCATAAGAATTATGTTTTCCATTTTTTATATAGCAAGATTTTTTTAAATCTTTTAAGTTATTATTTATCAATTTTTTATCTTCTTTTTTCCAATACAAAGTGCATGACGTAGGCTTATACATTTTATAAAACTCAATATTTTTATCTCCCATTTTTATATATCAAGATTTTTTTAATATATTTTAATTTTTTTTAATTTTTCAGAATTTAATATTTCAATCTTATATCCATTATCAATCTTCCCATCACGCATTTCAAGATATCTATATCCATGACCGGTTCCACGCATTGCACTATATAAAGATTTATATACTGTTTCTTCTCCTGTTTCTATGTTTGTTAATTTAATAGTGACTGGCTTTTTCTTAATTGATCTCAATCTTTCATATTTTGGATCTATTTCTTTTTTCTCTTCTTTTACTGGATGTATTTTAGGTCTCCAATTGGTCTCTTCTCATCGGTTGCTTCTGTTGCTTTTGACATGATTGATTCTTTACCTATCAAACCATTATCTATAGCAAGCATTATTAATGTAACATAATTTTTAGATGTTTGTGAAATGTTATTTTCTTTTAACAACTTCTGCAAGTTTTCCCTTGTATAATACATTTTTATTATATAAAGATAAAAATTTTTTTAAATCAATTCAAAAAAAAAGTTAATAAACAACGTTCAACTTATTTCCGTCTGATTGAAAGAGTAAAAACTTATCCGATATTACAACAGCAAACGCTTCAGTATCTGCTGGAACAGCTGCATTAAATGTTGCTTTAATTTGTACATCTACTACTGAGGATTTTAATTTTTCTGATTGTCTACTAACATCAAAAACAAAGAGTGGGTATAAATCTTTATAGCCTGAAGGAGTTATGTTGCTTTGTGTTATCAAATTGTTCATTCCATAAAATTTTTCACTAAATACAGATGCATCTCTATAGGCTCTTGAAAATTGATGATTTGGAAATGATTATTATAGAAGTTATAGTCAGCAGCTGGATATTTTTCTTGATTAAGCATAATGTACATATTTTTCAAGTCACAATGATCAAATATGGAAGAATTAACTTCTTGATTTCCATCCTTATTTGTTTGGAATCCAACAATGATGTATCTTGGTTTTTCTGGAGATGTTTTTACGCTAAGTCTCCAAGAAAACGTTGTAGATTGTGGAACAGTTATAGTATCATACTGCCTTGCGCGAAAAGTTACTGGAAGTGTCACTTTTGATTCAATACTTTTATAAAGATTAGCTCTCTCTAAATCTGATGGAATCACATGTGGCATGAACAATGATATTTTATCAAGATTAACTTTTCCTGCAGCTGCAAGAGCGTTTCTAAAAATTGCTCCAGTATCACTTTTTCTAACAAGAGTTAGTGTATGTTTAAATCCGTAAATAACTTTGTTGTAATCATCGCAGAATCCAAAAATGTGTCTTCTGTGTATACAAAATGAAAATCTGTGTATACAAAATGAAAATCTGTGTATACAAAATGAAAATGTTCCCTTTGTGGTTTCTGAATTATGATGATTGTCGTACTGCAAACCCTGAGTTATCAGCAAGTACTGCTGTTTTTGAAGAATCTTTGTACCACAATTGATTTAATCCTTGTGCTAATTGAAAGTCATTTGAGTATTTAAGCATTCCTAACATTGTAGTTGCTTGACCTGGAAAATAAACTGACTCTATATTTTGGTTTGATAATTGATATGATATTTCACTGAATAAATGCATAATACCATTATTTGTAAGCGCCACTGCATCTGCGTTAGCATAAGCTGTCCCATCAAGTTTAAGAAGTCTTCCTTCAAACAAAAAATAAGACTCAGATGGAAGTGTGAACAAATCTTGTTGCTCAATGTTAATTCTTATTTCTCCAGTGCTATTTAAATTTGTGCGTGCAATTGGTTCATATTCATAGAATTCAAATCTCAGTAAAATTTAATATATCAGAAGTTGCCATTTTTTTATATACAATATAAAAAAAATTTTTAAAATGGAAAATAAATATAAAGAAATTAAGCCAATCGAAGACCTCGGCCTTTTTTTGCTAGATCTTCTATCCTTATAGCTGTTGATTTTATTGCAGACCCCATCATTATATTATTTATATTTGGTGTAACTTCATCAGCTTTTTTATTTAAATTTGAGATTATGTCATTAATTTTATTATTAATGACTATATTTGGTTGAGAAACTTTAGTAGATGCTTTTCTAACTAATTGTTTTCCTTTTTCAACTGCAACATCTTTAGCAGCTTCTATTGCTGATGTTGAAAGTTCTTTCCCTGCTGATTTAGCAGCAGTTATTGCAGTTTTTCCTAAATCGCTAGCAGCTAACCTCTTTAACATAGCTGATGACACTCTTGTTACATTTGATGATGTTGCTCGTTTAAATAAATTTATTAAACTGTCAAATATACCACTTCCTCCAATAGCGTGTTTCTTTATATATCTCTTATTTTTAACAAATAGCATTTTTATGTACTATATATTTTTTTTATATACATTGAGGTGTGGTTGTATTGCTTTATACTGATCACTATTCATAACACCTTGTCTCAACAATTCATCACAAATTGCAACAGCTTCATTTCTTGATCCAGTATTACCGGCTCTCCATGCAGCTATGCGTAATTCAAGCATATCAAGAAGTGCAATAGGATCGCTAGTAAGAATTATTGGTCCTATTCCTGTTCCCTTTGATTCTCTTTGATACTTAAGCATTCTAGTTCTCTTTAACTCTCTCCAAATGGGAGCTATTATTTCTTTGTATTTTTCGCTCCGAGATGACTTTGGTTTTCCTGAATGAGTAGTAATTACATCTGTTTGTATTATTATATCTCAATAATTGTGAAGATCATCCATATTATATATTTCCTCATTAGGATTAGACTTTGTTAGTAATTCCCAAAAGACCAGGAGTACCTATGTATTTTATTCCATTTATATCTACACTACCGTGCAAAAGTCTCCGCTCATTTGTAATATTTCAATAAAGTAACAAAAGTTTGCAAGAAAATTGCGTTTATTTTTAATTGTTTATTAAACAATGAATTAGACAGTAAATACAATACATTTTAGGATGATTTTAAATATATAAAATCAATAAAATGTTAATATACAAAGTTGTAAATGTTAAATTTTATTTTCATCAATATGAGACCCCCTGGAGCGTATAACAGCAGCACATAATCTTGGCATTCGGGCTAATAATTTATTCATGGTTTCCGCTGTTATCTCATTCCAAGCTTTTTGCAAACGTTCCCATATCATTTGCTGATTAATAAAAGATGTTTCACTTGCTTCTCTGATCTTCCGATCCAGTTCATCCCACAACTTTTCGATGGGTGATAGATCTGGTGATTGAGGAGGCCAAGTCATAATTTTGCAAACTTTTCCCTTTATTTTGGTTTCAAATAATTTTTGCATAATCCAGATGCATGTTTTGGATCGTTGTCCTGCTGCATGATGAATCCTTTCCCAATTATACAAATACCAGATGGAATCGCGTGCTTAACCAAAATATTATGGTACATGTGTTTATCCATGGTAGATGTGATTTTAACTAAATCTCCAGTTAACCCATTGCCAAAACATCCCCAAAGCATAATATTACCACCTCCATGTTTTACAGTACTTTGTATACATTGAGGAAGCACTCTTTCATTAGGTAAACGCCTAACATGCACGCGACGTCGGGTACCAAAAAGTTCGAACCTACTCTCGTCTGTCCATAGAACTTTCTTCCAATCTTCTAATCCCCAATTTTTATGCATTTTTGCCCATTCCAATCTTTTCTTCTTATTTACTGCCCTCAACAAAGGTTTACGTGCAGCAGCGCGTCCAATTAAGTTGACTGATCTTAGTCTTCTTTTTACAGTATCAGTTGATACTGGCTTTACCCTTGTTTTGTTGAGTTCTGCTGTTAAAATTGTGGCTGGAATTTTTCTATTTCTTTTGCTGGACACAACATTAAACGTATCTTCTTGCCGTGATGTAACTCTTGGTCTTCCAGAACGTGATCTGTCACTGTTGGAACCAATATCATGCAATCGTTGTAGAGCATATCTCACACCTGATTCGGATATTTTTAACCTGGAAGCAATTTTTCTATATGAATAACCTTCTTCACGTAAAATACATATTTTGCCACGAAGTTCTTCACAATATTCTTTCTTTACTTTCACCATTTCTCAAATTCTTTATTAAATTCAAGACATTAAATGCGCACACTAATGCCATTTTCAAGTATAAATATAAACATAAGTCTATTAAAAGCAACCAATTAAAATTACTGAAAACATCCTTACCATGCCGGAAAGTATGATGCTACTGTCAAACCTAAGCTTACAAAAAATATTTTGGTTAAAACTTTTGTGCAGTTTTAAATTTAATAAAGAATACTGAAGAACTTTATATGTATTTTACGTGAAAAAGGAAATTCATATAGAAAAATTTCTGCCATGTTTTTAGCAGCAGAACTCAACAAAACAAAGGTAAACAAAATTATTTGAAACAAAAAGAAAAGGAAAAAGTATGCAAAATTATGATTTGGCCTCATCAACTTTTTATATTAACATTTTATTCTTTTTATATATTTAAAATCATCCGAAAATGTATTGCATTTACTGTTCCTTGCAAATATTACACATGAGCGGAGACTTTTGCACGGTAGTGTATATCATCATTATTAATTAATATTGGAACTTTTCCTATAAAAAATTTACCCTCTTTAGAATGTATTCCAAATGTAGTGTCTGTAGACGTTTTACTATAAGTATACATCCTAAGATAGTCTGTTGCAATTTTTCCCAACTTTAAAAATTCATCAGAAGGCATTAGATCCTTCGGATTCATAAGAAGTATTTCTTTAGATCCATAAGTAAGTATTTCAAGATATGCATTTGAAAACGTAAGAGCAAATTGATTAGCTTGATCTTGCAATTTAGATATATCCTCCTTTATTCCAGATTGACTATCAATTAATGGCTTGTACAATTTTGACAAGTCATCTGCAAATTAGAATCTCCAATCTTTTCACTAAGATGATTCTGCTGTATTCTTTTTTTACTCTCTGATAATTCTTTTACAATTTGATCTCTCTTTTCAGTGTCTGTAATTTTTAAAAATGACATTTTGTTTTTATATAAAAAAGATTAAAAACACAACATAAACTTTTATGTTGTGTTTTATGATTTACGTTTAACGTTACGTTTTACGTTTTACATTACGTTTTACGTTACGTTTTACGTGTTATGTTTTACTTTACGTTTTACGTTTTACGTTACGTTTTACGTTTTACGTTTTACTTTACGTTTTACGTTTTAGCAAACTATTTAAATAATCAATATTAAACGTTTCACAATTCTTTTTAATCTTAATATAACTGCTATTGATAAAATACTTTGTTATTTTTTTCTTTAAAATCACACTCTAATTGAAGTACATATTTATCTATCATTGTCAATTTATAATTATTTTTAACATTAGTCGATTGTTTATTATGATCTTTAATGTCCCTTTCTACACAATAAAAATCACTATAAGTTGATGGTATCTGAAAGTTTCCATAATCAGTGATAATTATAGAGTGACTTCCTGAATCAACAATAAAACTTCCTTTTCCAAATCCAAGAAGTTCCAAATATTTTTTTTTATTCAAATCTCTTTCATGTTTACTGCATTCTAAAAAGAATGGATATAAATGTTGCATATCTTATTATTTGTCAATAAAATGTTAAGTGACTTTTTTTATTAAACCTACTTTGAATTACTTTAATAGCTTCTTCTCTCCCTTGGTCGATTAGTGACAACATTGTTTGTTCATCAATTTCATTTTTAACTTTTATTCTAATTTGCTCCATCATTGTCTGAAATTATTCAAGTTCACCAAGTATTAACTCAAATTCCTTGTCATCTATATGCCCATCTACTAAAGCTTTAGAAATATAATTACTTATTGTATTTAGTTTTGAATCAGCAAGCACTTTAATCTTTTCATGCTTTTCTGCTTTTAAATTTTTAAATTCATTTTTTTATTAACTTGTCCGCCTATTATTGATAACACACCTGCTCCTAATGCTGCACCTTCACATGCAATAACTATTGGTGCTGCAATGATTGTTGATAAAAAACCAATTCCAATAGTTCCAAGTGCCATAGTGCTTGCTAGTAATGCATTATCAATTGCAGAAATTATTTTTACAGCTCTATGATATCTTTTACTTAGCGTTATTCTCTTTTCTCTCTCACGGTCTATTTCTTTTTGAATCTCGCCAAGTTTTTGTAACTGATATGATTTTTCTTCAGGTGCATTAGGAAGAACAGGGTAAATATTGTTATTCTCAGTAGGTATAGCTGAATAAATGTTATTGTACATTTTATTATTGTATTCCATTTTAAATAAAAAAAAAATAAAAAAATTAACACAATAGATTAACAGAACAAAAACAATCTCCTTTTTTTATTAACACATCAGAATAAGATTTATTTACAATTGTTACTATAATATCATCAACAGACTTTGCTATTATACAATCTTGTAAACTTAACATTTTTAATCTAAGTTCATGTTTTAATGAAACTAACGCAACACCTTTATTAACTACTACACCAAACTTTAATATACTGATGTGATAGAGATTTTATTGTAATGTCGTGTTGTGCAAATACATCATATCTTCCATTTATTAATATTACAGGATGCTGTAAATTTTTATGTGGTTTAAAAACTATAGGAAATGGTTCCGGTTGTTTATATTTGTTTATAAATTTATGCACTGGCATGCTATTTGAAATTTTATTATATATAAATTTTATTATATATAATTTGAAAATCAAAGAATCATATTTAAAAATGGAATATTAGCAAATGGAAAATTTGGTCCTAATAATAAACCTGATCCTGTTGATGTATAATCATTTCCACAACGTAAGTACAATTCATCACCTACAGAACTTCCTTTACTCCATGGTCTCAAATATAAACCAGATCCTGCGCATGTTAATTTAACTCCTTGTCCCTTCTTTTTCATGTACACAATACCATTTCCAGCAATTTTATTAATCATCGTTGATCCAGCTGCTGATCCTACTTCTGAAAGCAGTCCTGTTGCAAGTGGTGGTATAACTCTTGATGCTAAAGAACCAAGAAACGGTAAAAGTGCACCGATAAATCCACCTTCTATTTTAGAATTGTGTACTAGCTGTGTTTTACTTAAAATAATTGATACACCAGAACTTTTTCATATGCTTTTCTAATTCTATTAAATTGTGTTGTTGTTACAGCTAATACATGTTCACCATTTAAATCTGAATGCGATAACTTAATACTAGCTCCAATACCACATTCAATTGCATTTTTAATTTTTTCTATTTGGTTTTGTGAAAGATTTACTTTAATATTAGTATATTTACTCATTTTGTTATAGTTAGATTATTTTTTTTCTCTTATATGAAATCTAATAGCTAATTTTTTTCCTCGTAAATTTATCAGATTTCCATCTTGATCAACCAATTTAGTCTCCATCTTTGAAATTGTTTTTAGTGTTATTGGTAAGTAAATTAAGTTTAATGGCTCTTGAATAATTTTATATCTAGAACCAACACTTGGGAAAAATGAATATATAACGTTTTCTGTTGTTCCATTTACATAGAATGATGCTATTATATCATTTGTTACACTTATGCTATTAATACTTAAAATGTTTACTATATTATCTGATTCATAAGATCCTGTTAAATATACTTGACTGTTAAAACCAAGAATAGATCTAATTGAATTTATAGGTCTAAAATCAACTTTATAACCAGCTTCAATATTTAAAGTTGTTTTTAATGTGTTATTTTCTGCTGAAAATATAATACTAGTTTCAACTCCAATAATAATTTTACTATTTTCAGTAATTTTTTCCACAATATACTTATTTATATCATCAATCTCATAACTACCTTCTAGAATGTTTATATCTATCCAAGTCGCTCCATTATCTGAACTATATCTAAAATTGTTATTTGAAGAATCAACATTTGGAAAACTGTAGAATGTATCAAGACCAACTAATGCAATTTCATAATCTTTATCTTCACTTAGTTGTATAATAGGAGCAAACTTCTCTTTTATATGACTACTTTTATCATTCAATATTATATACATTTTTTATATCCAAAAAAATTATTTTAAACTTTAGATGGAAAATAAAAATTATCTAATCCACTTCTATATTTTCCATTATCTATTTTAGAAGATAAATCTATGACAACAAATCCATGAGGTTCTGACCAAGCATGCTTACAAAATTTTTTAAACTCATCTTCGTTCATATCACTAGAAACATGATCTCTATAAATATGACTTAAATTCTTTGCATCTTGAGGAAATAAGCAAAAAAATTGGCATTTTCTCGAATAGTTTGTCTAGGTAACATAAAATAACTTTGTGCAAGATAGAAGCAATCTACATTACTATGTCTTCCTCTTATATAATATTTTTCACACTTATTTTGTTTTGTTAAATGCAAATCATCAAATATCATCAAATTATTCTTGTTAATATCAAGATCCTCAGGATTTGGTACATCTTCATCTGTTTCAAAAAACTTACACTCCATATCTGCTTTATCTTTCAAATTTTTTGAAACTTCTGCAATTACAAAATCTGGATTTGCATTAAATTTTTCTATTTGGTCTTGTAGCTTAAATAGTTCATTAATAATTTCTTTTGGCAATTTTTTTTCAAAAGAGCTTTTTAATATTTTGTATTCTGGTTGAAAAAGAGACTTTCCAAAAACTTGTAAATTATTATAATCTAACCAACCAGGTCTTCAAAGTAGATTTAATAATAAAGTAGTTTTTCCACAACCCAACTTTCCAACAATAATTACTCTTATACTTTTTGGTAACAACTTGTTATTACTTCGCTTATTTTTATTTACTTTCTATGAATAATCTATAATATCCATTTTTATATATAAGATTTTTTTTATATATAAAAATTTCTATATATATAAAAATGTACTGTGTCAAATGTAGAAACAAAACAAATACACTAAACTTGCAAAATGTTGTGAGTAAAACAATAGAAATGTGCAACGTGGAACTTGCGCTATTTGTAGAACAACAAAAACTCAATTTGTATCATCAAAAAAAGGAGGAGATTTAGTGAGTTCAATTAATTCAATAACTTAAAAAATAAAATTACCATGGGCAAAGTTCCCTGGTGAAATGCATTTACCTGGAATGAACTTTTCTGGTCCAGGCACTAATTTAGATAAACGATTAACTTCTACTGATGCATATAAAGAATGGAGTAAACCTATAGATAGAGTTGATAATGCAGCTTACCATCACGATCTTGCTTATAAATACTTCAATGATACTGCAAATAGAAATAAAGCTGGTAAAATTATGATCGAAGAAATGGATTCTATAAAAAATCCAACAATACGTGAAGGAATTGAACGAGGTATTATAAAACCTATTATATCATCTTAAGCAAAGTTTGGGCTAGGTCTTTCAGACCCATATGAATTAGGTCTTTCAGACTCATATGAATTGGGTGTTAAAACTACTCAAAAAAACTACAAACGATCAAAGAAAAAGAAAAGGGTAAAGAATTGAAATGGACTGATGAACTTGCAAACGAACTTCATAAACCAGTTGTAAAACATTTCAGAAAAAGAAAAGTGATTGTAAATGGAATCGATGAAATATGGGCTGCTGATTTAGTTGACATGCAATCTTTCTCCAAACTCAATGACGGTATAAAATACTTATTAACGGTGATAGATGTTTTTTCAAAGTATGGATGGATTGTTCCATTGAAGAGTAAAACTGGAGTTGATGTTGCTAATGCTTTAAATAAAATCTTCGACGAAAGAAAGTGTCAAAAAATATGGGTAGATAAAGGCTTAGAATTTTATAATAAGCATGTTAAAGTGCTAGGTGTTGAGTTATACTCAACTGAAAATGAAGAAAAAAGTTGTGTAGTAGAACGATGGAATAGAACAATGAAAGATAAAATGTTTAAGTACTTTTCTGCTAATTCTACTAGAAAATATATTGATGTCTTAGATGAAATGGTAAATAAATACAACAACACAAAGCATTCTTCCATTAAAATGACACCAATTGAAGCTAGCGATAAAAAGAATGAAAATATTGTTTGGTTCAATCTAAATAGAAATGTACGATCAAAGTCTGTAAGGCCAAATTTTTCAAATGGTGATAGAGCTAGGATAACTAAAAAAAAAGGAACGTTTGAAAAAGGATACACACCGAGATGGACTGAAGAAGTTTTTACAGTGTCACAAGTTCAGTTCACAGATCCACCAACTTATAAATTAACTGACTATAATGGTGAAGAAATGCAAGGTACTTTTTATGAACAAGAAATGCAAAAAACAGATCAAAATATTTAGGATTAAAAAAGTTATTCGTAAACTCAAAAACAAATCATTAGTAAAGTGGTACGGTTATCCTGATTCGTTCAACTCATGGGTTGATAATAAAGAATTGATAAGTCTAAATTAAAAGGAGTAATTTACTATTATGCGTAGTGAAATCAATGAGCTATAGCTTAGCTAGATTTCAGTTATGAAATTATAGCTTGAAAAATTCTTCGAATTTACATATTTTTTAGCTCAGAGTTTATAGTTTGTAACCATAATATATTAATATATTATGGTTGTTACCATTATCTTTATATTTTGGTTCAGACACTTTTTTTAAGGTCCTTTGGATCCATGTAAATTCGAAGAATTTTTATGAGCTAGAAACTACTTCATACTAGTTTAAATGACTTATGAGAATATGGATATGTTTATAGCTAAATATGATATGAGATTATGGTTAATGATATGATTGAAAAAAAAATGAGCCAGAACCCGCATTTTTCTACTACTTCTGTCATTCTTTCCGTGACACAAGTTTTGAAAGACGATTCACTCAGAAAACTTAGAACTATGCAGTTAATACCTCCAACCTGTTGATTTAAAACTTGTTTAAAAAAAAAAATGTAACACTTTTTATTTAAAAGTATTTAATATTATTTTACTGAGATTGTAATATTTTTTTATATGATAGCTTATTTTTTGTTTAATATGTAAATGATACAACGGGGCTGGATGATAAGACTTTTGCCTTCTACCTGCTCCCGTCTCAACTTAACTCAAAAAAATATTGCAAATAGTTTATTATGAAGATGACAAAATATATATCAAAAAGAAATAAAAAAAAGTTTATCAAATATAATAATAACCATATAATAATAATAATATAATACATATAATAAAAACCATAATATATATAAATATATATACTTAATAATAACCATATAATATATATAATAATAACCATATAATATATATAATAACAACCATATAATATATATAATAATAACCATATAATATATATGATAATAACCATCCCGCCTTATCGACATATGCCGACTGACTGTCTAAGTTTACCGACTAACTTGTCTAAAGGGTCTACATTTGCCGACTGACTAGTCAAAAATGGTCAAATTTGCAGACAATGTGAACAAAAAAATCATTGATGAGGGGGTTATCACACACACACACACACACACCCAATTGCGCCGCACAGTGTGTCAGAAAGGTCAAAAAACGGCAAAAATGACACGAACGACGCGCGCTTACGCGTATAAGTGTCATTTAAGTGCGCAAAATATGATTCAAATAAAAAAATTGGATTCTTTCATCTAAAATACCATATAAAAGAATACCACATATTTTTTAATGTAATTTTTTCTTGTGCCTAAGGGTCTTACTACGCACGCGTATACGTGTTAGAGTCTTTTACGCACACAGACTGACTTAATTTAAAAAAATTAAATTTTTCAAACCAAAACATTTACTAATTAAAAAGAAAAATTGGATTCAAAAAATTTTTAAATATTAGAATATATTAAATACAATATAAATATAGAAAACAAAAAAAGAAAACCTAATATTAATAAAAAAGCTTTATTTCATTATTACAGCATTAATAAAGATAAAACTTCAGGGTAAGTGTTTTTCCATTTTCAACCTTGTATTATTTGAAACAAATGTTTAATTTTACAGGAAAAATTCTAATCAACAGGTATTTGTACAGGTTTTTCGTAACATTCTTTCTAGACATCTTGGCTGTATGGTTTAATCTAGCTTTGCGAATTTCCTTATTTAGAGCCTCTTGTGACTCTTCAGAGTAGTAACCAATTGGCAGTTCTAATGCCTCAGATATCTGCACACCATGTTCCAAGAGTTTATGAACAGTTGGGGGAATTACATATAATTTTTGAGTATAAGAGCTGTAGTTTCGTAGCAATACTGGCCAAAACTTTCAGAGTTCAACTCATAACAGGAGCATACTGATATGAGGGTTGTCCTCAATCTAATAATTACATCTACAACCAATCCTGTTTTATCAGCAAAAGTTTCAGCATTTTCAAAACCCTGTTTATGCTTATCAACTATAAGACTTAGCTCCTCTCTAAAGCTCAGTTGAATGTTCTTTTTTCTACTTTTTACTGATGCTTTTTAGCAGGGGATTTGGCAAAGTATTTAATGTCTTACTTATATCCTAAATGTAAAATGTATTCGATCTGAGCCAGCAATGCAGAGTAGAAAGACCCAAAGATAAAGCTTTTTCATTGATTGGTTTAGATCTGATCAATGCTGGGTTATTAAGTTCATTGAGCTTAGCTCCGCAAACATTGCATGATTGGGAGGATAGAGTGTTAGTGAGGGTATTAACCACTTTACCATAAAACATGGTTAAATCTAGTTTGAACTTAAATGTGATGGTCGCATCCGGTTAGCTTTCCTCAAATTCTAAATTTACTTCAAACTTGACTAGTCTATTTATTTTTGCTTTTAAAAGTTCATACTCATTTCTTATCAATTCTTCCGTTTCTTATTGATATTGGAGATGTAAGGGTCTACTAATGTAAAAAGGTAATGTGAACTAGAGAGTGTCTTATTAAACCATACATTTTTGTTCATGACGGTTAATGTAAGTGAAACAATAGCTGTCTGGAAATAACTTTTCTCGTTAACTTGGACCTCACCAATATTTGTATTAGTATATTTTTGTTTATAGACACTTTGACTGGAGGCACCATCAAAACCACCTTTAAAGTGAAGTAGTCCTTTATACCACCACCCAATTTCAGCGAACATTCTCAGAGAGTCTTGACATTCCGTAAAAGTTAATATCCTTGTCAGAGTATGATAAACATACCCTGTAGAGGAGTTGAAGCAGATGTTTCTGTCACAATTAAACCCTCAGGATAACACTTGTGTCTCTCATTCTTAATTTCATGAAGTGAATGATAAATACCTGCATTATGTATTATTGATGAATTTTTAATTATTTGATACTGTTCATCAGAAAGGTCACACTAAATTTTTAAGCTCAAGGTATCTTCGGTCTTCATTTTTATCTGAAAATTTATCTCCGTGATTTTAACTTTTTCAGAGTTTGTAGCACTTTTCATAAGAACAACAAAGTTTTTTTGTTAGGATCTCTAGTGGCTTTTGAACTTTGATCGGAATTTACATTTAAATATTATTAGAGTTTTCTTTAGATTTATCATTTCAGGTTTGTCAATACTTTCATAGTATAGGCTCTCTAGTCGTAAAAACTTACGTAGAAGAGCTTCAAGTAAATCATCATGATTAATTCCTAACTTTTAATTTATAGGAACTAGATATATTCTTTTCATGTTGAATGTAAGCAGTGAACTATTAGCAGAACTATTGTTAGTTATTTTATAAGCAAGTTTAAATTTTAAAACATGCTCTATGCCATCAAATGTTGCATATTTTGATTTGATAATTAGCACCATCTGCTTGAGCATGAGTTTTTTGACTAATAGGAACTAAATGTATTATTTGTGTGATGAATGTAAGCAATGAACTGTTGTTCGCTAGTTTATACACAAGTTTTAATTAAAAGCGGACAAAAAAAATACAAAAAAAACGAAGTATTAAAAAGGTCTTATTTTAATTGGGACAACTTGGGGCCAATGATTTTTATTTTTTCTGCTTTCATATATACCTATTAATGGAAAAATATTATAACTACCATGGAATCTAGTGGAATCATTTAGTTTATAAACTAAACTCATAATTAAACTATATTAAAAAAATCAATATATGACACATTTTTGAAATCTCATTAACGAAAGTCTTAAATAAAATTGTCAAAAATGTTGCTAATAGTTACTTAAACATATGACTTTAAAACTTTGAACTGTTTTTACCCATATCGATCTTAAAAGAGTGATACTAAAGCGAGACTTTTTTGAACGAGTTTTCCGATAAATAAAATAAAATAAATAAGTCTCGGAAAAAAGCGTATAAATTGGTGAAACCTTAAAAATTATTCAGAAAAAAATTAATTATTATCTTTTAGTAGTATTTAGTTGCATTATAATTTAATTAATTATTTTCTAGCAATAGTTTTTTATGGGGGGTTTTTTGCCGTTTTTTATGGATTTTGACTCACTGTGCGCCGGCTTTGTATATAACGTATATATATATATATATATATATATATATATATATATATATATATATATATATATATATATATATATATATATATATATATATATATATATATATATATATATATATATATATATATTTCAGATAAATATACACTTTTTAAATATATTTAAAATATAATATAAAATATTATAATTTTTTTGACTTTCGTCAAAAGCACACACACGCAAAAAAAGTTATCGTTCTAAAAATCAATCTGAAAACAAACAACACATTCTATTATAAGATTAAAAAACAAGATAAACTTATCTTGTTGCTTAGCCCCGCCTTTATAAAACCAAGTTTTATATGATAACATCACTTATCATAGCAAACATTTATTTTTTATTAGTTTTATTTTACGTCTATATGCGTATTTATAATATTTTTTTTTTCTTCCAGGTTACGTACTGCATTTAATTTATTTGCATTATAGAATTTTTAGTTTGCTATCTTTCTCATAGAGTTTAACTACAAATAAAATATATAAATGTATTAATAAATTATAGAAAATTGATTTTAAAAAGTATTAAAAACAACGTATATATGAACTTTTAAATACTTTTTATAAATATTCTTATATCTATTATATTATATCTTATAAATAGTTCTTTTTTAAATATAATTGATGCCCTTTTTAAAATCTGATTTTAAATATGAAAACGAACATCATTTTTATTTTTTGAAATTCAAAACTTTCGCGAACTTAAATAATTCTGATTAATTTGGTATGATATCTAAATGGTAAGAACATCTTTGTGTTTTCAAAAAAATATCAACAGGGTGTTACAACAATAAAATGTGAATTTAGTGACGCGCAAAATAACATTGATTTGTAGAGTAAAACCTGGTCAAACCGCACACTTATCAATGAAAATTAAAGAACTTTTTTTACTTTTTCATTTTTTTTTTTTTCCATTTCTTTGTATTAGATAGGTAATAAAAAACTAAATAAGATAATATATATATATGTTAAAAAATAATAATAAAATTATCGAAAATATTAAACGTAAAGAAAAAAAAAGTGTGCGGTTTTAGGCGACATTCGGATAAAACATGGAATTTTTGAAATTTTAACTTTTTTTATTGTTATTATTTTTAATGAGACTTACATTCAAAAAACTATATTGAGGTTTTTACATTTTTTGCAACAAAAAAACTTAGTTCCAACTACACATTTCTTGGTCAACATGTTTCTTTGCGCAACCAATCCGAATTCTCGAATTGCAACATTTTGCAACTTTTAATTGTTTGGCTGCTCGTACTTTTTTCTTCATTATTGTTTTGCTGAGGTTGCTCAGCATTGTTATGCTCAGGCATTTGAGTACTTGGCATAGAGAGTCTACGCTTTGAGTTATGTTTAGCAACTTTCACGGCTTCCTTTGTTGCTTTTTCTTTATCTTTTTGTTTGAGGAAATTGATCACATTTTTTCGGTAATACATTTTCCGCCAAGTTTTGACATTTTGCACTGCTTTGATTTCTTAATATGCGATTGATTTCTGGCTTGAAAAAACTGCTTCAACAAAATCAAGATACTGCTTTTGCAACGCTCAACACATGCTTGATACCTATCAAAACTTGAAGCTGGTGTAGTTGTGAAAAATGGTAATCGGTGTGTAGTTCGAGTAAGTGCTGTGGCGGCTGTTGAAGATAATGAAATTGTGTCTGAGCAAGATGGTATAGGTGCTGCGGAGGCTGCTAAAGTTGATGAAGGTGGATTAAACGTTTTTGTGATTGCTAATGCTTTATGATTTATGTTGTTTTTATTAAGTGGAAATAAGCCAGTGTACTGGAAACCAGCGATTGCGTGCAAGCGTGTAAAACATTTACCACTCTTATAAAGCAGTTTGAGCAATGGTAGAAAATGTTATTTATCTAAATTATTACATTTTGAGTCTTTGTAATACTTTGTAAAATTTCTTTCCATGCTTATTTGACATGACAATAGACACCTCTATCCAATGGTTGTTGAATATGTGAAGAATGCACTTGTAGACAACTCAAGATTATATTGTGTTTTTTGCACAGCAATACCGCTTCCAAAGCTATGTGAGTTGTATGCCCATCTAATACTAAAGTATTAATACCACCAATTTGCTCAGTTTTGGGTATAAATACTTCTTTCAGCCATTCAATAAACGTATCGTGCTCCATCCTTTATCTGATTTTGAAATTGAATATTTGGTGCCAACTGAACCACCTCTTGCCCAGTCAGGACGAAAGTTTCTTTTAGCTTTGTATATCACAAATGGTGGTGCAAAATGCCCATCAGCGTTGCAGCATTTGTTTACAGTATAATGAATTTTTTTGTTGTTGTCAGTATGTTTAAATGCACCTCTTGTACCTTTTCGATACACTACGGTTGCTTTACCTTGATCACCCGAAAAACCTGTTTCATCACATTTCCAAATATGCGTCACTGAAGTTATACCAGTCTGTTGATATTGCTTGGCGATGCAGTCAAAATAACGATCAATTTTTTTTGGCGTACAAGAAGCGACTCTTTTAAATGCTGAGTTATCCGCTTTTCTTGTTGAAATTTCTTTTGACCATCTCTTCATAAAGGTATAAAACCAGTCTTTACTAGGCTTGCCATTTTTGAATAAGTGCAATTGATCTTCGCGTTTAAGGTAGCCACATACAAATTCTAGAATTTTATTTCCAATTAAACCATAACCCAAGTCTCCAAGTAATTGGAACACATGCACCATCAATTTTTCTGTTTCATTTGAGAGTACCGTCGTTGACCCTGAGTCATGGAAGCCTTTGTCGTTGTTATTTTTGCGATCTTTGAGCGTTGAGACTGGAACGCCATATTTGAATGCAGCTTTTCTCAGTGATGTTTTATTTTCTTTCATATCTTTTAATTCGGCTAGTATATCGTCTTTCTTGTATGCTTTTGTTTTTTTAGTTGACATGTTAAAGTGAGTGAGTTAAATTGAATTGAGTGAGTAATGATTATATTGAGAAATAATATAATAATTGGTTTTTAATGAGTAAGAGATGATTATATTAACAAATAACATTATATTTCATTCATAATTATTTAGATAAAGATACGCGCTAAGTCACTTGCGAAAAATTAAACTAAGTAATTAATCGAGTGTGCGGTCTTATCAGGAAAAAAAAAGTTTTTTTTACTATTTTGTTTTTTTATTTAACTTTTTGTCCTAGATGCGTAAAAATTATACTATCTGAATTAAAATTATGTTTCCAAGAAGATAGTGCTAAATTTATTTTTATATCAGTTTCAAGCGTTTTGTTCGCAACGATAAAGAATATATAAAAAATTTTGACTCCCGGTTAAAGTTATATAATTGAATCGACATATAATTTTATCAATTCGAATAGAGGAGATAGTTCTGTATTTGAATCTATTTTTATTTTTTTCTTAGCCATATCCGTTTAGTTTTTATTTGATAATTTCGATTAGTGTGCAAAATGATATGGTGTACGGTTTGACCTGGTTTTACTCTATTATATTACACTTAGATATTTCAAGTTAAATAAGTTTGTTGTCCGCCAGCCCCAGGTTTTTTTATTTCGCTTTATGTTAAATATTTCTTTATTATGAAAGTAAATGAAATTTAAAAAATAGTTAAGTACTAAAGTATTTAAAAAAAGTAAATTTTTTTTTTTAAGTTTGTAGTTATTTAAGTGCTCCCAAAAATCCTTACGGTCTTATCACAGAGCACCGCGGGAGATCATTTTACCAGAGGTTCACACCTCCTTCCGTACCAATGTCGCGAATTCGTACCAATGGCGTCGAATCTCGGACCTCTGGGTTTAAAGACAGAACTTTGGCCACGGCGCCACGACTGCTTTAACAATAAAAAATCAAATCAAAAAGTTTTAGTTTTAAAATACTCATAACCTAATATAATTCATAAAAGTTTACAATAACCAATCCCAAAAACATATTAAAATAATTTAGTAGTGAAAAAAAATTATAATACCAAAAATAATAAGTTTAGTAATAATAGCAATAACGACAAATATTAATAACAGTCAAAATAAAGTAATGATAGAAATTTAATGATGGAGCATAGTTAAAATTAGAAAAATTAGACAAAATAGAAAAAATAGAAAAAATAAAAAAAGCTTAGAAAAAATGCTCCCTATTTTAAAGGTCGTATTTTGATGAACTAAGTTATTTGCAGCTAGCATATAATATATGCTAGCGGCAAATAACTCAATTTATATAAATATGCATATATGAAAGAGAGAGAAAATATATAAATATGTAGATTTATAAAATATTTAGATATTATATTATAATATCTAAGTATTTTTTAAATTTGCATATTTATATATTCTCTCTCTCTATTTCATATATGCATATATATATATATATATATATATATATATATATATATATATATATATATATATATATATATATATAAGGTTATTTAGATGCTCCTAGAAGTCCTTACGGTCTTATCGCGGAGTACCGTGGGAGTGCATTTAACTAGAGGTTCACGCCTCCTTCCTAACCACTGTCGCTTTTTAAGCTAGACCCGGCGTCGAACCCAGGGTTCTGAGCCAGAACTCTAACCACTGCGCCACGGCTGCTCTAGCTTTCTCTATATATGTGTATATATATATATATATATATATATATATATATATATATATATATATATATATATATATATATATATATATATATATATATATATATATATATATATATATATATATATATATATATATATATATATATATATATATATATATATGTATATATATATATACATATATACACACACAAACACATAGACAGAGCTCTAACCATTACAGCTTTAAAATTAAAAAATTAAATTAAAAAGTTGCTACAATAACTTTAAAATTTGTAAATTTTAAAGTCATTGTAGAAAATTTTACTTTCTTATAGTATTAGTTTGTTTTAACCACTTAATAAGATTGATTAAAATTAGAGAAAGATTTTTTCTGGAAGTTTTGTGTATTTTTAATAAATTTTTTCATTTGATTGTTACAATGCTACGCGGAGGGGTTTAAAATGAGGATACATAATCACAAAACCGCCATTGACAAGTAAACGTAAAAGTGCAAAATTCAACTTTGCCAAGGACCACGTGACATGAGACGTGAAAATTTTTTTTTTTTTTAAAAAAAAGTTTAATTTTAATAGGCCTGGTAATTAGTATCAAGACAAGATTTGACCAAAAAAATGCTATGAGTTGTAGCATCAGAAGAGGGGCAGTTTCATAGACCTAAAGCATTTAATACAATTTTTTTCCCATTTATATTTTTTACTAGTCACTTTTTTAATTTTTTAACATTATTTTGTAAAAAAATTATTAATTCTTTTATAATAAATATAAAATACAATAAAAATTCTTTCAAAAAATGTTTTTCTTTTTTTGATACCTTTTCTCAAAATTACGGTTTAAACAGTAAAGTTATAACGTGGTTTAAAAGCTATTTAATAAAGCGTAGATAAGTAGTGTAAAGTAATGGCTATCAAAATGGATCCTAAAATCCATAGTTCAAAATCCATAGGGTTTAGTTCTTGGGCCGCTGCAACTTCTAATATATGTAAACATTCTAAACAAAGCCTTTAACCTGATGAGTATAATGTTTGCAGATGAGACCGATCTATTTTAATGCCACAATGATACAACTTTTTACAACAATTACACAACTTTTTAACAACTAATAGTGAACTTGAACACATTTCTAAATGCTTTAAATCTAATAAATTAACATAAAATACTGATAAAACTGAACGAATTCTTTTTCATTTTTATTGATAAAAATGTAACAAAAAAAAAAGGTTCTGTTATAAGATTTATTGATGCTTATTATGACGAGAACATAACTAGGAAAAACCATAAGCACCAAAGTCTCAAGCACCCTTTAATATAATGACCCTTTAAGCACCAAAGCTTCTAAAAATATTACTCTTTATATTAGGCCCGGGATTTCATAAAAAAATGTCTTAAACAGCTCTATTACTCTTATTATACACAGCTATGTAAATTATGCAAACATTTCCTGGAATAGTACGGAAAAAAGTAAATAAAACGTCTATATAGCCGTCAGAAACATGCGATACGCGTAATTAATAATGTGGATCGCTTTTCCCATTTAAAACCTTTCTTTGATGAAATGAAAATGCTTGATGTATAAAAAATTAACGTCTTTAATGTTTTATAGGTGAAAAAACAATTTATCTCTACCAGTTTTTAACGAACTTTTTAGATTAAAAATAAGTACTCACTAATAAACAATGGTTTGTTAAATAAACCATTTTGTAGAACAAAGTTTAATCAATTTTGATTTACTTATCGCACACCTTACCTTTTTAATAAAATAGCTTTTGTGCAATCTTGATTTTTCTGATCATTTTTCTGTTTTTAAAGATAAATTAAAAAGTTTCATTCTCGCTATGGATGACATTTTAAGTTACTATTAATTTAAAATAAATTTTGATTTATAAGAATTATTTTAACAGATTTATTTTCTTTGATTTTTAACAGATTTTGAAAAAAAAAAATTTTAGTTTGTTTTACTTTTTTAAATTGTGTTACTACGTCCTTCTAACTGATATTCTTGTTACTACGTCCTTTTAACTAATATTTTTGTTACTACGTTCTTCTAACTGATATTTGTTATTGCGGTCATTCTTTATGTATATATATATATATATATATATATATATATATATATATATATATATATATATATATATATATATATATATATATTTACAGTTTTATTGTATAATTTACTGTTATTTTTTACTATTTCATTTTAATTTTAAAACAGTGGTAAAAAATACACGTTTTAAATTGGCCAGCTTCACGCGATTTGATCCCTAGTGATTCGTTCGGAAAATTGGCACAAACTGCATATGGATATTTTCGACAATATAATATGGTACATGAACTTTAGGCTTCTATTCAGCAAGGATGAGATGATATTTTCAAAATTTGTTTGGAAAATCTTATATAAAGTATCAAAACCAAATCTTCAAATTAATTTATGTAAAAAGTAGTCGCACAGACTATTTAAAAACCAAAGTAAATAAAAAAATTGTTATTTAAAGCGAAAATTAAATAGGTTTTTAATTTTTGCTTTAAATAAAATTTTGGATGTTTTTTTATATTTTATAAAATAATTTAATAAATATTTACAACTAAAATATTATTCGCTAATTTATCTATTCCTAACTACCCTGTAAACAACAACAACAACAACAACAACAACAACAACAACAACAAATTTTTTATATGTTCATAAAGTATATTTGTTTCTTATCAGTTTCATTATATTTTTATTCATTATCAGTTTTGTCCTTTTTCTTCAAAGATTTCTAAAGTAGCCTTTTGCCATTATTTCATAATTTACATAGTTTGAGTAATTCTCTTGCTTTGTTAGTTTTTGAGTTTGTTTGTCGTTTATTTTTAAAGATTTTCTTTGCAGTTTTGTACAAATTTTGACTCTCCACATCAGAAAAACCTGTTTCTTTACATTTATTAAACCAATATTTACGCTTTTCATAAAGTTTTTTAATCTCTTAATCTCACGAGTTATTTATTTCGACTTTTTGTAGTTAGTATTCGTATCTTTTTTATCAATTAATTCTTTAATTGAGTCATTTAACAATCGACTAAGATTAGTTATTAAATCTTATATATATATATACATATATATATATATATATATATATATATATATATATATATATATATATATATATATATATATATATATATATATATATATATATATAGACACACAGACACACACACATATATAAACAGCTTTAAATCAGTTTTCTTGTTTTTTTGATAAAATTTGGTTTCATAAAAATTAGAACATTAAATTCCTAAAGAACAATATATATATATATATATATATATATATATATATATATATATATATATATATATATATATATATATATATATATATATATAAACACACATATATAACCATAATTCGTTTCCTGTATCATAAATCGATGAACTTTTGCTCAAAAGTAATGAAAATGGGCATAGTTCTAATTAATTTTAAAAAAGCTCACTCAAAACACAAAATTGTTAAAATGGTATATACGTTGTATTTGCAGTCTGTACCATTATGACTTCCTGAAGTTTAGTATTTTCTTAAATCCTAAGGAACTTTCTAGAATTTTCTGAACTGTTCTGGATATTTTTAGAAATCTCTAAAATTTTCCAGAACTTTCTGAAGTCTTCTAGATGTTTATGGAAATAATAGATAATTGAGCAACGCTAATATTTATAATAACCGAACAACGCTAATAATTATATATGAATCTTTATTCGCCAAATAGCAGTCAAATAATACAGAAGTAAAATAGCACTTATTATTATTACCGATCAGAAATATATTCAAGTATTCAATCATAAAGTATTCAAAAAAGTATATTTAATATTCACATGGAAAAAAAAACTGCACCACTAGAAGTACAATCACTGTAAGATAACAGCAGAATACCACTCAAAACCCAAATTGTTAGTCGCTATCTGTTTTTTGAGAATCCATCAAAGGGAGACCAGAACGCATAAAGAAAATTGAGAAAGAAGTAACAAGTTTATGGCAAAAGAAATTTTCCACACTTATCATATCAAGTCATACACGAAAAACTAGATCAAATGCTGAAGTACGATATGTAAAAATTTATTGTTTCATATAAGTTTTTAGCATCACAAAAAAAGATGGTGAAAAGCTTTGCAGTGAGGAAAATAGATTGTATCATCTTCAGATTAAAGTGAAATTACAGGTCGGATAAACAATTGGGAAGGGTGCTAGTTCAAAAACTCTCCATCCATCCAATCCATCTCCATCTCCAAAAGAAGAAAAATATCATTGAAGTCAATAACCGCAACGACAACAGCGACAACGTCAACTTCCGGATCCGAGTCTGAGGCAGAACACCCGGGTCTGGAGATTAAGAAGAACAGTTCACAAATACCAGCAAGAACTACAGCAAAACCAAAATTTTAACCAAATTAGTAACATCTTTAAAGTTATTAACCAGCAAAGCAGTATAAATTGATTATTATCAAATTTATTCAAATAAATTTGATAATAATCAATTTAAAAGTTGAACGAAGAATTTGTAAAGATTAATTGATCGGTGAAGACATAATTATTTAATAAAAGCCCAATTTTCAAGGCGAACAATCGGCGTAATTCATTGAACCCCATAGTTTACCGTGTTTTAACTCATAAATGATTTACCAATAATAGGATATTTAATTTAGCACAAAGATTCTTAATAGGCGTAAAAGGTTATTCTAAGTTCCGTTTTAAGTTCAATGTCAGCAAATTTCCCTTCCGAGTGTTTTATACCCATTTTTCAAAAGTAAAAAAATTTTTACGCAACCGAAAATTTGACCATTTAAAGAAAATAATTATTTATATTGTATTAAAATTTTATATTATCCTATTCAGAAAAAAATTTTCTACAACACGATTGAAAAATATTTTCAAATTGTTTATTCAATAAATAAATAGAAAAAAAAAGAATGAAACCATTATACAATGATTACACTGTCATAACGATTTCATTCCATCCTCTGTTTTTATTCTACCCGCTTTTCTTCACTTCACGGGTAAAGTTACTATTCATTTTCTTCACTTCACGGGTAAAGTTACTATTCATTTTAACTTTTTTATATTCAATGCATACATTATGTATCAGTTGCAAAAACAAAATCAAATTTGTCTGGAATTGAATTCAAAAATATTTTTTTGAATCAACTTTTAAAAACTAAAATAATTCGACCTTTTTTTTGATGCCAAACAAAAAATTTTTTTAAAGGAACGCTGAATTGTGACAGCGAATGAACTCAATCAAACTAGCTGCAATAAAAGTGACAACATGCTATCAACCAGAGTAACTAAAATAACCTCGACATGTTTGGACAACATACTATCAACCAGAGTAACTAAAATAACCTCGACATGTTTGGACAACATGCTATCAACCAGAGTAACTAAAATAACCTCGACATGTTTGAACAACATACTATCAACCAGAGTAACTAAAATAACCTCAATATGTTTGGATATAATTGCTGTAAAATGAACAACTCTAAATACTCAAATATTTTGTTTGCAACACGAAACAGCCATTTTAAGCGCAAATTAAGTACAGTTGGTATGAAGAACTACAAAAAGAAAAGATCACCATGTATATACAATGAAATAAGAGAACTCGTTGAAAAGAGAAAACTTAGGGCTAGAAAACTTATTCAAAACAAGCAATTTAACAACAGGAATAAATAACCTTAAAAAAATATTAGAAGTCAAACAAACAAACAAAAAAAGACAAAGACATAGGAAGAAGCATTTATGAGTATAAATCCAACAGATATTTGGATATTTATAAAAAAGGTACGCTTACAAACAAAGGAGCAAATCAAATAAATAAAAAAATAATAACATTGAACGAGTTAAAAGACTATTTCGCTTCAGTAGTACATAGACCTGAAGAAAAATACTAGAATGGCTAACTGGATGTGATACTCCTAAGTCGTTCCAATACAAGAAAATAAAAAATATATCAAACAGAAAAATTGCGAAATGCATTCAAAACAAATTCAGCCTTTGTTTACGATGATATTAAAGCATCATTGATCAAAAATAATTTCAAAATTGATTTGATATAATCTCATTATAATTTTCAACTAGTTGCTAGAAAATCAAGTTTTCCCATCAACTTGGAAAATAGCTCATATGGATTATGAGACAATATGGAAATTAAAAAGAAAAAACAAATGATGCAGCTAACTATTGATTAATTTTTTACATTGCCAATATGTTGAGAGTTTCCAAAAAAATTAATTGCCATACAACTCAAATTTTAATGATAAGTATCAACTAATTCCAAAATAGCAATTTCGTTTCAGAAAATTCTCGGGAGTTGAAACTGTATACTCACTACCACAAACTCATGGTACAAAGTAATTGATAATGGTAAATACCCAGGTACTCTGTTAATAGACCTATTTCCGAGCATTTGATAATGCACCATATCAAGAACTTTTAAACAAACTTCAAAAATGTCTAAAATGGGAATAATACTCACAGCAGGAAAATGGTTCGCTAACTATCTGGAAAATAGATTGCAAAGAGTTAAAAAAAGGTAAAAAATATAGTTTGTGGAGGGATATTACAAAGAGTGTCCTACAAGGAGGAGGAATTAGACCAAAATTATTAACTCCCAACTTCTTTACATTCAGAAATATATCAGTTTGCTGACAATATAACTGCATCTGAAGCCAATCAATCACTTTAAGCATTTGCAGAAAAACTGAAGAAATTGTCCCAGGATATTAAAAAAGTACTATGAAAAAATGAAACTGACTATTAACACAAATAAAACCCAATTAACTGTTTTCAAACTTACCAGGAAGCAAATACCTGATGACTACCAAATTCTATTAAATGAAATAACTAGAAAGGTTGAAAACAATGTAAAATTATTAGGGACCAGCATCTGATCTTCAACATACAGATTGAATTTGTAGTAAAAAAGTGTCACTCCTTTTTGGGAATATTGGTTAGAGCAGCGGCAAGTCCACCCAGAATTTTGTTAAAAATAGTTTATAATGGAATGGTGTTCAGTTGTATGGAGTTTGTTGGTTCACTTTACATTTCACTACCTAACGCCCACAAAGAAATTAGACGTCATACAAAAACAAGCCGCGAGAACTATTTGCCATGCAACAAGAAACTCTCATGCACAATGCCAGATTAATCCAATCGCACGTGCAAAACAGCGCCAGGCCTCTAGAAAGTACGATCTCAGCAGGAGCCCTAAATATTTTAAACATAAATGCCACTAAAATTTTGGGTTTGTTGGAGCTTCTATATCACTACTGCAAGAGCATAAAAATGATTAAATGTGGAGCTTTTATATCACTACTGCAAGAGCATAAAAATGATTAAATGTGGAGCTTTTATATCACTACTGCAAGAGCGTAAAAATGATTAAATGTGGAGCTTTTAAATATTTAAAATGATTAAGCGGATTAAGAGCATGTCAATCAAAACAACAGAAAAATAAAAAAACCAATTTTTGTTGTTGTTGCCTTTAGGGTTTTTAGTTTTTTTTTGGTAAGTTGTTTTTGAGTTGATAAGAATAGAGAGAGTGAAGTGGTTTAGATGATTAAAACGAATTTGGAGTTAAACACTTTTTAATTATCAAAGGCAAGTCAAAAATGTGCTTGAGGCTTTCTGCTTACGAGTCAGAGAGCAAAAGTTTGGTTTTCAAACTAGCTTTGCAACCATGACCGTTCCTGTCATTGTTGCTGCTGCCAAATCCTTGTGTGGCATTTATCCTTTAGACTTAGACAATTAGGTCCTCAAATAATTTTTGAAACCGGCTCCCAAGACCTTTCATCCGGCCTTGCTTATGCGGCACCATTAATAGAGAAACTTAATCCTTAAGCACTAATAGTTAGAAGAACAGATCATGAAATAAAACTAAATGAATAAATTGTTGAAATAAAATGCCATCCTACCCTAAATGAATTTACCCAAGTTAAAAATAATGGTCTATTGAAAATAACAGTATCGAAAAATACATACGGTAAAAAAATATTTTTTGATAATATATATATATATATATATATATATATATATATATATATATATATATATATATATATATATATATATATATATATATATATATATATATATATATATATATATATATATATATATATATATATATATATATAGGCCCGTAGCAACCGGATGCCGGATGGGCAGCAGGGGAATTCGGCAACCCTTCTTTCCCCCCCCCCCCCCCAATAATTTTTCGGATAAATAATTTTAAAATATTGAATGAAAAAAGGACTAAATAAATATAAAAATTGAAAAAAGAGCCTTAAAACTATTTCGGGGTCCCTTAATCCACCACTGCCCTCCCCCCCCCCCCATATAATTTTTGTTCCTATTGGCTTCATATATATATATATATATATATATATATATATATATATATATATATATATATATATATATATATATATATATATATATATATATATATATATATATATATTGACTTTATAAAAAAAAATACATATTTAATTTACTTCAGAAAGCTTCTATTTCCATCAGTACCGAATTTGACGCCCTAAAATTACAAATCTTTTTTCAGTTCGTGTTTATGATCACACTTTATTATTAGACATAACAAGCCTCAAAAAACTTAAATATTTTGATAAAAAGAATTTTGTGATTTTGGTAACATATCAAACCTAAATATATACAACTTAACATCTAATGCAACCTTTTTTTAATCTAATAAAACCTATTTATCGTAACGAATCCAACAATGAATGAAAATGTACAGGGTCAAATCACAACGATGTATTACAGTTTCTACTGTCAAATCACAATGCTAAAAGGTTGTTAAAAACAGCTGTGCATATTATTAAAAATTGGACTTTGACCTCAGAAAACTTAGAAGATATTTACATTTCTAAATTGAATGTAGAAAAATCTAAATTTATTTTATTCAACAAACCTAGTAAAGGTGACCACAATGTTCCACTAAAAATACTTAATCTCCTAATCAATGAAACATTTATTATAAGGAAACCAATCGTTAATTTTCTAGGTGCAATAGTAGATGAATATTTGTCATTGAAACTACATATAAAAATTATATCATCCGAATTTATATAAAACTAAACCATTTCTCAACACTGCATCCTTGAAAAAAAAAATATTTTTCATTCATTTATAGTTTTATCTCCTTCTGCAATATTGTATACATTGTGATCCTTCTTTACGGAAACTTTGTGCCTTAAGTGTTTATAAACTTAAAATACACCAAGTTCTACAATTCATGTTTAAAACAAAACATGGACTTTCTCCTATTGCATTAAAGTCACTATAATGAAATTTCGCCCAAATTTTACAAAATCCTACTCAATTTTCAATTAATAACTTTTTTGTTCCAAGAACTAATTTAAAACTAACTCTTACCAAATCCAATACGGTGCACAGTTTATATAGAAAATATTTTCAAAACTTATTACAAAAAAGAATAATGTTCAAAATATCTCTTTGGAACAGTTCAGGATCTACGAGTCTCTTATTACAAAAAGACTTTGATTTTAAATATCTTTTTTATAATAAATACATGAATAATATTATTTTAATACATAATACATAAATAATAAATTTCTAATAACAATAAGTTATCTAAAAAATAGTTATTGATACTACTTCTCTTTTGTTGCAGTTTTAATTTAACTTTTTGTTGAAAAGCTACTATTCTTTTAAGTTGTTGTTATTCATTAATATGAGTCACCTTATAGGATAAGGGATCAAGTCTTAGAAATGGAGTTATTAGCACTACTGTATAATAGAAAGAAAAATGATCAAAAAGAAAAAATATTTAATTTAATATCTTTATTTTTGATCAAATTAAAGCTGTTTGTGCGGGACAACGACCGGAATAGCGTTTTTGAGAAAATTAAAGTTGAAAGTTCGCATAATTTAAGAATGTTATAAATTCAGTTTGAAGAAGAAGTTAGTGGTTATTTTCTGTTTTTAAATGCATGATACAGTTTAGATTACGGGTACAAATTTTTACATCAAATAAATTTCAGTAACTCTTTAAAAATAAAAAAATAAAAGCATAACTGAAAAATCAAAAAGGTACCAACTCTTAATTAAATACAAAATTTTGTATCTGCTTTTCGTAAGGGGCAAACTGGAACTATTTTTAGCATTTTATTTATATGTCCAACTTGTTTGCAGTAAGAACATATCCACGGCTATCTTTTAACAGGAGGCAAACCCACCTAAAAATCTAGATTGCCAACCGTTTCTTGAACTGTTTTGCGAACATTTGCTCCTCTGACCTGGAAATAAAAAATAATTTAAGATAATTAGTGATGTTTTCATTGTTCAAAGCCTAAATATTAAGTCAAATAAATCCGTATTTTAATTCTCGTAATGATGGTAAGTTAAAACGTTGTCCTGTCAACTTGTGGCTTTCGACAAATTAAATCTTTCCCGCGTTCTGGAACAAAAATTCGGATGTTATCGTAAAGATACCATTGTCTTTCTAGTGAGAGAAGTTAAGGTTGTATTATTTATGGCGTGGTAATTTTTGAGATGAGTTGGTGTTGCAATATTTGGAATTCACCTCCGCACTGTCCGAATCAATCTTACAAGTAATCACTCCAGGTTTATCAAATTGAAATGTGAAAGAGTGCCATTGTTTGATATTTGGAATCGTTTTAAAATTAGGTGAAAGCTGTTCTTGCCAATCATATGTTGGAACAAAAATTGAACCATTCTCGTCACTGACGATGACTGGTTTATTCAATTTTGAAATTGGAGTACTAGCTTCTATGCATGCAGCAGACTCTTTGACCAAAGCTACTTCACTTCGCCGAAACTTGGATTTCAGAATCCCAAATCCTGCATCTGGAGAGAAATTCGTGTGACCGAAAGGCAAAAACATAATAGTTATTTTTTGGTTTAACCCAGGAGCTACTCTCCAAGAGAAATACTGCATTACAATGTTGTTTTTATTTTGCCCTACGCCGTTGTCAGCATGGCAATACATGGTATCTTTGATAGAACATTTATGTTCAGCAAGGTAGTGATGAATCATACTCAAAATACAGTTAGTACCCTTTCCGGTTAACATGTTTTCCGGTTATCATGTTCATGACATAATTGTGCTGAACACAGGCCGATTCATTTGCAATACCAAAAATCCCAACTTTAAACGGAGTTAAAAAATAGATAGGTTCAGGTTGATCTGGTAAGTTTGGAAGAAAGATTTGCTCGGCATAGTCAAAAGAAATGTGTGAAATTTTTTTTTTTTTTTGCCAGTTTGATACAATCATAATAAACGAAACGCTCTTTCTCAACTTAACTTTAGATGTTTTTACATCTCAGTTATACACTCTAGTTTGACTTCTACTTCCAGATTAATCATTTCAGACATTTTTATAGTGTTATTCTGACATACACTGACGTTGGATAACAATAAAAGGCATAGTCATTCTCCAAATCTTTAAGAAATCTAAAATTTTCAGCAAATGCATTCCAAACAATTCACATGCGGATTTATATTTTTCATGTATGCTTTTCTTTGTCTCCCATGACGGAAGAAGCATCATCCGATGATCTCTTATTCATCGAGTTTTTCCGGGTAGAACTAGTGCATTGTTTTCAGCATAATTCATTATAAATTGAACAACTGCTGTGGCATCTACTTTTGTACAAGTATTTTTGGGTTGTCTTCCAGTATTGCCATGTCTACGAAGAGCAATTCCAAACTTAATGACTCGCCTGCGTAGTAGATGGAGACGTTTACAACCAATCCCATGCAAAAACAGGAATGTTTTCAAACATATCTTGTATCCGTGAAACCGATAATTCATCAGTGTTTTTGATCGAAGTTCATTTTGATCTTCATAACGATTACAGCACATTAACCTTTCACTCGTGTGAAGCAGAGCATTTAACTGGGCAACAATATTATCATTCAGTTTGTTTTCATGTTCAAACATCCCATCAATCTCAAAACATTGTAGTCTGTATTCACGTATTTCTGAATGTGAGAAGCGCGCCATACAGTTTTTATTTTTTACTCCTTGATTACATCCACAACGAGATTTTATAAATTTTTGTATTTTTTCCTCATCTTCATTTTCAAATAACTGTGAGTAAAGTGAACGGAGAGGAATTATTGTCTTAATGGTGTTAACAAGAACAACAATGTCATTTTGGATCGTCAGTTAATCCAAATTGGCATTGTTGCCAAAGTGAAGTTGAAGCCAAAAGTGCATTCTCACTTATTGGTTCATCGTGCAAAGTCGAGGTTAAAGGTTGATTCTCATCTATCGCCGCTTCATCGTCGCTTGATGCTTGGTTATCAGATAAATCAGACATTAAAAAATCATCATCAAAATTATTTTCACGATCTCTATATTCAAAGAAATCGTGCAGGACATCGTTGACTCCTGATGAATCTAAACCATCAGTTCCACAACTATTCAAAAGCTTTGCTATATCAGCATTTTTAGAAGTACTGGATTCACGATTCATGATAACTAGTTACATTTATGAATTAAGCGGGCTTAATACGTCAGCATTTGAAATCAATTTGTTTCTAAAGTAGAACTTGTTAAAAGAAATTCAACTTAGAAAAGCACATTTAAAATTATTTCTTTATTTATTCTAATAATTGTTTTATCAATCAATAATTGTTGGTACTACGATTAAAAACATAAAAAAATTTAATAAAATATTTGGCCACCATTCTCGGTTTAAAGGGTTAATAAATAGCATACAAATAAATCATACTTTTAATAACTTCTTAAGATTTTCAACGATTATTGATCAAAAATAAAAAGTATTATATACTGGCACGCTAAAACGTTAATAACACAGCATAAAAAAATAATTAACAAGGAGTTCTTTACTTCTAGAGGAGAGAACATTATCAAAACAGTTCTGATGAAGAGTTGGTACCTTTTCCACATTAAAAAAAAAATCCTTTTTTGCAACTACAAAAAGATTTTTTTCACAAAATAATACCTAATATGTATTGTAATATGATAAAACTATAAAAAAAAACAATAATCTCGTTTTTGAATTTTTTGACCTGACTAACTATTATGTCAAATATCTCTGTAACTAGAAAAAGACTTGGTACCTTTTCCTGTGAGGCGCCTCATATATTGCATAATATTTCAGCACATGTAAATAAGCGTGTTCAAAACGTGTTTAAAATTCTTATTACTTACTTAACTACTGCTTATTCTTGCAATTAAAGTAACACTTTTTCGTTGTAAATAGAGCTCGGTGATAAGATAGTTTATGCCAATAAATAAAAGCCAATAAATAAAATCTTGCCAATAAATAAAAGAGCCGGAGCAAGCTTCTGCTTGCTCCGGCTCTTTTGTTTATTGGCAAGATTTATTTTATTGTAAATGTTAATATACGTATAATAAAATTAAAAAAAGAAAAAAAAGATATTTGTTTAAAAAAATTTTGTTCCACTTAAAGCGCTCTTCTACTCTACATAAGAATTTCAATCGTGCTCTTTCATTCCCTGCTCACAATATTGAAAGCCGTAAGGCCTGTTTTTGTTGGGATTTTTATCTTTCTTAATAGTTACCATAGCAACAAGCTACCATTTTATATTAAAAGTTTTACTTTTTCACTTTTTTTTTTACTAAATTTACTGGTATTTACACAAAATTGAACCATTTAAAAGTGAATAACTTTTTCAATTCAAGAGTAAAATAGACATAAATAAATGATGCACATTCTATTTTGAAAAAAGCAACATGAAAACATACATGTATGTATATTATTAGTTTTGGTTAAGAAGTTTTAATACTTTGACCCTAGGGCTTCTCAAACAACCTCTTTCCACCAATGGGATCCCAGGAAAATGGGATTCCTGGATCCCATTTCCCAAGATCCTGTTGGTGAAAAATCATCCCGTTATTCCGGGATTTTAATGAAATTTTTCGGAATCCTGGTTATTTTTTTAAATATTTTTTAAAATACTTTTAAAGATATTGAAAACATTATCGCTCAAAATTTGATAACTATTAACTTCCATTTCCCTCTTGTAAAAAATTTCGGTAAAAATTAGGAAAACAGAGTATAGATGGCATTTAAATTACCGATACTTTTTGCAGCTTTGGTTTGAGTTCCAGATAGGTCAAATATTATTTTTAAATTTTATTAATAAATTGATTTAATTTATTAATTTAAACTTTATATGTTGCAAGTTACAAATATAAGATTTAAATAAATAAATCAAATCAATTTATAAAACAAATTGAATAATAACATTTGATCTATCTGTGACACAAACCAAAACTGCAAAATATTGAGGATCAATTTATTTTTATTTTTAATACCTTCGTTTTCAACAAGGCTGTAAGCAACCACTATTTGAGTTGGAAGTTACTAGAAGAGAAAAGATAAAGTTTATCAGCAAGATAACGATTGACAGACAACTTGGATAATTTGCAAGATTGCAAATTATATGAATCAGGAAAGGAAGAAGAAGGAAGCGAATTCTAATAAAAAAATTTATTAAAAAAAATTACAATTACAAGAATTGCAATGAACAAAAGGGAGTCCCTGAGATGTTAAATATATTGTCCGTGATTATTTTATATTTAACAGCTCAGGGACTCCCCTCTGTTCATTGTAATTACTTTTTTTGCACCAATCTAAAAAAAATCACTTTTAATAGTGATTTTTTTTAGATTGGTGCAAAAAAAGTAATTAGTATAAACAAAAACAAGGAAGTGAAAAACCAAGTATGCGAATTTTAAAATATATGTTTAGTAATAACAATTAAGTTAAAAAACTTTATGAATATATACTACCATCAAACTATTTCGCGATTAAATTGCGGGTAATATAATTTTATATTTTACTATGTTTTAATCTATCTTAATTTTTATAAATAATATAACCAATTTACCTCATCATGCCAAGTGGATTTAAGGCATGGCAAAATTTTACGAAAGATAAAAACGCAATCTGCCACTTGTAATATATGTAAAACAACAATAATGTGAAAAGGATTTTCAACTAGTAGACTTCTTCGTCATTTAAAAAATCTTCACTAAGATATAGAAATTGAAGTGACTAACAAAAAAAAAAGAAGACAGATTTTGAAGTTAGAAGTGTTTCACGTAGAATTACGTTATTTAAAAAAAAAGGGATCTGTAAGAGAAATTATTTCAAAACTGGCGGCTGTAGATGGCATTTCTATCAATGCTATTACAAAATCTGATTTTATAAGAAAAACTTTGTGTAGTAAAGGCATGATAAGAATCCTTCACATGCAATGAATTTAGTGAAAAGTCAATAACGTAAAAAAAAGTAGCCAAGCAAGGAGTGAATAAGGAAACAACTATGCAAATTTAAGGTCGCTCAAGATTCTCTATTTGTATGGACGACTACACATATTTAAAATTGTCACAATTTAGGTTTAAATATGCATTCATTAACTAAGCTTTGGAGCTTGGGTATGATTCTCATATTTTGGTTGCTACCAGCTGAAAAAATTGTTGATATGGTTGAAAATAAATTATCCCAATTTAATGTATGTACAAAGAAGCATATACTTTCCAGTATAACTGGCGGTGCATCAGTAATGAAAAAATTTTGAAGATTAAGCGCGATGGAGCACATGGGCTACATTTAGCAGTATGTGATGTTCGCTACAAATAATCAATGATTTTAAATTCATCAGGTGAGTGTAATGCATCCGAGCCAGAATTCTGATAAAAATAATAGTGAAAATGGCGAGACTGAAGAAATTCATTTTTCAAGTTCAGTGGATTCACAATCAAACCAAAACAAAGATAAATTTAATTAAAAAGACACCGAGCTCACTGATGAATGATTAGACATCATTAGTATTGTAAAAACAATTCAAAAGGTTTGAAGAATTGTAAGAATGTTTCGTAAATCACCACTCAAAAATGAAGTTTTACAAAAATATGTAAAAATTGAATATAATAAAGAATTCAAGTTAATGCTGAATGTAAAAGCAAGGTCGAATAGTCTTCTCGCAATTTTTGGATTTATTGCAAAACATGTAAACTAAAAGCATTTATGGATTTTAAACACAATATTTATAATATTTGTAATAACAATGTTTATAATATTTATAATAACAATATTTATAATATTTATAATAACAATATTTATAATATTTCGGAGGATGAATATAAAAAGACGCAATAAAAATTTAGTTGGCTTACTAAAATATCTGAATAAACTTTCAAATTATAAACGCGAATCAAACATAGATTCGATAGTATTATTGCTTTTGAAATCAATCCTTGAAACTACGGATAAAAAATTATTTTCTAAGCTATTTGTTAAGGATATTGTCGGTGGTGCTACTTCCGCTGATATTGAAGAATTAGAATGTAGTAATAATGGTACTAAAACGTCGTTTATGGCTAAACCAAATTTATCGAATATATCTGAATAAACACTTCATCAAAAAATCGGATGTTACCATTGCGAATGTCCAGAAGATGTATTATATGACGTAAGAAACACTAAAAAAGAAATATTTTAATATTATAGACACATTCACACAAACTATATATATATATATATATATATATATATATATATATATATATATATATATATATATATATATATATATATATATATATATATATATATATATATATATATATATATATATATATATATATATATATATATATATATATATATATATATATATATGAATTACAATTTAAAAAACATTAAACAATTGAAATACTAAGTAAACCAATAATTTAAATTTTAATGCTTACATAAAAAAATAATGAGTTAACGTCGCATAGCGTATCGCTTAATACGAGCTTAGGTGGACAAAAATTATTTTTCTGCAAATTGATACCTAAGAATGTAATTAATAAGATTTTAGTGTTTCATTGATTAGTTACGCATTTTTAATTGTTTTTTAGTTTTTATATGTAAGTATTTTTTATAGTTGGAAAAAAGTTAATTAGGTAATAAAAATAAATTTTAACGCATTTCAACTCTATTACAACGCATAAACTATGCCAAAAATAAATAATACTAACTATAGTTTAGCTAATAACGTGAAATAAAAAAAATATTTTCTTAACAATTGTCATTATTGTTACTTTCACTATTCGATTAATCGGACCCTAATTAACCTTCATCGCCACACGGAAATGCATTTCCAACCAGGTGTGATGGTATTACAGGTGGGACAATTAAATTGAAAACTTCTAACGGTACTTTATTGGTTTTCTTAATTGACAACTCTTTGTATGAGTTGATGAAAGGATCTGATATTACCAAAAGCATATCAAGAAAATCTAAATTTGTAAAATACGTGAGTTTTTTTTGTATAAAGCTCGCGGAATCGAAGAAAATCTTTATTGCAGGCTTCTCGAGACTATTCCGATAGTTATCCGATTGGAAGAAATCATGTCTTTAAAGCTTCCATGTTCTGTACATGTATTTTGTGCAAAGTAAGAGGTATATAGTATCACGGGTATATATCATTATAAAGAGTTTTGGTTTCAAAAAAAAGTTTTTTAAATTCATAATAATTAATATCAAAGCCTGTGGAGAGCCAGAGGAGAGTGTACTTAATAAAGTATTAAAGTTTTTGAAGAGACTGACGTCTAAACTTGTAATTTCACTCCTTAACTCTGGCTTTATAGAAAATCTACAAGCTATGCTCCCATCATTTGTATTCCCAAAGCCAGGTTTTGGTTTGTCTACAATAAGACCCATATTTTTTTTTTAATATGTTCTGGACGTTTTGAGGCACTCGATTTATTTTCATCGCTTCTTGCTTGGCACTTTTTACATCTCAATGATAGCTAATTTTAACATGCACTCAAAAAATCCACGCATGCAAAGTAGTCGGACCAAAACCATAATGTTCGTTTTTAACAACTAAGTCTTTTAGTTTACCATTCATTATTTTGGGAGTCGCATCACATATTCAATTTTTTTGTTGGAAACTTGTGAAGTCACAAAGGAAATACAAATTCTCACCAGTAGGATTAGAGTTGGTAAATCTCTGTTTTATTATTGCTGTGACCGGAGCTTCCATCACATCCCCATTTGCTAATTAATGTGAATGACGTAGTAAAAGTAAGATTTTTTAGAACTTCACACTGGGCTTTCATAAAGGGTTCAGCAGTTTTATCAAGTATGGCTTGTAGATTAATTTCGGAACGTGTTTCCGTAACAAAAATATGCTCATCTAATAGATAACATAACCTTTTCGACTTGCATCTACTATAATAAGATAGAAATACCATTTGCCCTGCCTTTAAAGACCACTTTTGTGTCTTTTTATAAGAGTGACTTGTACATTTAGAATAAGTGTAATAAAGTAATGCCTCGTCACGACTCAACTGCCTACTACCACAAATAAATTGTTTTGATTTGATTTTTTCTGATGATTCTAGACTTTTTCTAAAGTAGCTTAGTTTTTTTGCCCCGACATACGGCATTCTACTTGAGCAGTTGTGGTCGACTCAGTTGCACTTTGCGACTTTTACCTTTTTTTGGTTATAAAGGACGAGTCTTCAAATTCTTTTTTTGGGCCGTCGTTGAAATCCTTCAGATAATGAAAAGGGTCATCGCTGATATATACTTATTTTAAATACTATGTTTGCTCCCTTTAACCGATTTTTATTTTTGTTTAATGAACGGTACATCATTATATGTGCTGCAGATCATTTTGTCGCGAATTTGGTGCCATACATAAAATTTTTAACTGCAAATCTCTGAATCTCTATTACATTAGTTACAACACCAAATCTTTGTAAAATAAAATTCAATAAACGAGAATTTCTTTCTTCTTTATTATGTTTCCGTCATTCTTCAAATAACCCCATTTTTAAAAAAGAGCGCACATGATCTGAAAAAAAAAAAAAAATTGCAAAATATGTGGCTTGATAAAAAGTTTGTGAAAAATTTGTAGTGAAAATAGTGAAAAATTTTACATCGTTGTACACCTTAGGAGTTTAGCTATATACTGTTAAAAAATTAGCTTGGATACGTGTGGATACAAAAAGTTGAAAAATTACAAAAAATGATTTTACTATTTTAACGCAGTTTTTCAAACCATAATTTAATTTGCTTCTCTTTTAAATAAAATATTTAACGTAATTAAATAGTACTTACTTTCACATTTGTATTTACATTCAGATGAATATATGCATAATCATAAATAAACGTATATTCGTGTGACTTTATAATATATTAATAAATAATTTCAAAACTTGACTTTTTGCGTTTTTGTTTTTGCAAATGTAGAAACAAGTTCTGTCAGTTCAATGTTTTTCGCAATATCATGTTCACTTGACAGAATAGCTAATCCAGCAAGTCTTTTTTGCTGCATAGAGGTTCTCAAAAATGTTTTTATCAGTTTGAGTTTAGAGAAGCTTCGCTCACCACTAGCCACGGAAACTGGATGTGTCAAGAGGGTTTATAAAGCTATAACTGTTAAGGACACAATCTGTTAGATTATTTTTTAATATAAAATTTAGTAAAGATAGTGGCAATGTACACCTTGCAACTCGTCTTGAAATTGATTTCAGTTCATTACATAGATCAATTGCATGGATATCTTTGGAGTCTCTATATTGCAAAGCTTTCTCAAGATTCAAGGAATGTTCTATAACATCTTTGCTAGTTACACTCTGTAAACTGTGAACATCATAGAGAAAACCAAACAACGAATTTATTGTTTGCATAAGAGTAAATCTTTCTTCCAACAATTGTATTGCCATGTCAAGAATAGCAAAGTAAAAGTTTATTTTGAATTTTTCTGCCAACTTAAAACTAGAAATAGCGTTTGCAATAAACTGCTTAATGATAGTTTCAGTCACACGTGGGTACAAATGGGTCAAATAAAGCTAAACACGTAAGTGGGTCAAATAAAGATAAACATTCCACAAATTTCAGAAAGTTTCCGTTATCAGCAGTGTTCAGTTTCTCATGTGTTCCACGAAAAGCAAGATTTTGCATACCAAGAACTCTAACTAAAGCTATCCGCCGCTTCAAGATTTGCTGCCAATCCTGTTCTTCTTTTTTAAAAAGACGCAAATGTTCGGCTTCAACATTTTTATTGTTTTGCAGTTGCAGCTCGAACTCTTTCCATAACTGAAAATTCGCTAGATGTTCACTGCTTTTCTCATTCCCTGACAGAATTGCGGAAATGTTTTTCCAATCATGTAAAACCATTGGAAGAAAGAGATGACGCAGCTGTTGTGCTACTGGTAAACAGTTTGCAGCGGAAGCAATACACAGAGTCATTACTTACAGAATACTGCAGCCAATGTCTGCGAACTTCATCTTCATTGACAAACTGGCGGTTGGAATGGTTTTTTGAAAATTTTCTTTCCATACTGTCCTTAGGAAAGCCAAACTGATCGACTTGTTTTGGTTTGTGTTTGATCAAAGTTGTCGCATTTCATCATCAAATAGGATTTAAGTAGCTGGATTGCTATAGTTAGCATATAGACCAGAGAATTTATCGAACTTATGCGCTTCAGATTCTTTGTGTGTTACACGTAACACACAAAGAATCTGAAGCGCATTACATTACATAATGTAATTCAAACTCTTCTGATACTGTCATCTCATCTGCTTCCCTGGCTGCTTCAACTTGATTGTTTAACTCATCTGCGCCATTTTCATTTCTCTGTGGCAAACATAGATACTTTAACAGCGAACCAACCTGTTTTGTTACAAACCCTTCCTTCGCAGCCCGTTGTTTACTATATTGCGCATCGGACAATTTTTTTCACTCTTCCATCGTGGATTGAAATAACGAAGGAAACTGATAAAAATTATAAAAATGATCACCTCCTATTTCTTTAATATCTTTAAATTAAAAATTTATTTTAACTTCTTTATAAAAGTTTTAAAGTTACATTTTAAAACTTTTAAAGCTCCATAAATATAAATAATAACACTCTATTAGTATAAAAACACAACATAAATCAGTTAATTTGTTACTATACTACTTCGTAATTGCTATCATAGAACATTTAATTAAAATTCTTACTATTTCTGAATTAACACGCCAGTAAAAACAATTTTCACAATAAACTTAAACGAGCAAAAATTTTCAATAAATGAGTAAGGAAAACTTTGCAGTGTATAAATTACTACAAAATTTCATTCTGCATAAAAAGTATAAAATGAAAATTGCGTCAAATAAAACAAAAGTATCAAAGTTTATTCTTTTGTTTTATTTGACTATTTTGTTTTACTTTTTCAAATCTTTTAAATTTAATTCAAAAGAGACTTAAAAAAGATTTTGGCAATGTTTTTGATATTTTTTTTTTTTTAAGTTGGTAGTTTTTGTGCCACCCTAGAAAACTTGCCCTAGGCGGCCGCCTAGCTCGCCTAGTGGTTAAACCGGCCCTGGATCACTGCAATAAAATGATTCCTTTTTTAAAATTTCGTTAAATGGAATTACAAACACTGTATTTTTGTAACTAATTTTTCTCAAAAATGAAACTACATTTTAACGTCTTTTTTATTGATTATTACTTATTGCTCTAGAATGTTATTTATAATTAACACTGCAAGTTGTTACCAATGTCGAACTATGACTGTGTAAATATTATGAATATTTTGATAGTTGTTGGTCCGCTGCTTGAGCCGTTATTTCGACGTTGACCCAACGTAATGTGCTAGCTGGGAATGTTTTGTTTAGCCATTTAATTTATACACATTTATGAATTGCTGTACCAAATCAAGAATCACAATGTTTAACTAAAAGGGCATCTTGACGTACAAGTTTGACCCGCATATTATCAATAATTTTACTAGGTCAAAGACCTTTATCACCTAAGTAAACTGCAAGATAATAAACATTTTGTTCTTATCCTGTTGTTAACTCCGTATCATGTGTTAAGCTTAAAAGAGATCTTGTGGGTGATGATAAAATATAAAGATGATAAGTTTGATTTTGAAATCGTGTTATCAGTTTTAAGGCTCAATTATTTCAATAGCGCAACTTCTTACATTTTTAACTCTTTTATGTAAACTTTCTTTTGTTTTCTGTATTCAGTATCACTTTCTAATATGAACTTAATTTAATCAATTAAAACATTTTTCAGTGTAATGTTACTTAAAAAACATCTTTCTTGATCTCAAAAGTATTTAAGTTCTATAAAAAATTTAATGTTTTACATATATTTATTCAAATTTAAGCGTTTGTAATTCGACTTGAAAGTAAGTTTGATATAAAGGGATTAACATAAATAAGTGAGTATTTTATATAATAGGGTTTGGTAAGATTGGACACTAATTATTTATTTTGTAAAAAATTTGTATAAAAATTTTTAAATTTAAAAATTCTAGTTTTATTATTTTATTTTGAAGACTTTTTTTAATATTAGTCTTAAATAATTTTGATTGAATGTTTAAATTTTTGATTGAATGTTTAAATTTTCTCTCATCCAAACCATTTTGTATAACCATCTCTAAATCATTTTGACATTTTAAAAGTTATACTATAATTACACAAATTGATTCACATCAATTTTATTTTTAGAAAATAAATATGGCCGTCTACAACAATACAATTTGTCGGTATCAATACAGAGACTCAGCCGAGTATTCAAACAGCATTTTTTTAATTATGAGTTATGCTGTTAATGCTACTTTTACACTTGTTGCTAACGCCACCCTGATATTTGGGCTTTATAAAACGTCTTGCAACAAAAGGTATACTCGAAATGAAAGACTTGCTATATTACTTTCATTTATTGATATATTAAAAACAATTTTAGTTTTATCATCTCAAAGTGCACTATTGAAAAATATCAATAACATTGGTTGTTTGCAAATAGCTGTGACGTCATTTTTTCGTGCTTGGTTTTTAGGTTTATCAGGTTGTACATTTTTAATGGTGTCCTGCGAACGCTATTTCACTGTGTTTTATAACAATATAATCTGTGGAGTAAACATCAAAGACTCTTATTATATTGGATGCTTTGTGTTTATTATGTTTATAACATTTAGTACTGCCCTTGTATGCGGTGTGGTGTGTGCTATATCAAGTATGTATCTACAGTTTGTTCTTTATTTTTGCACTGGATGCACCACGTTGGTTTTACTTCTTTTGATAATTATTGCAAATATTTTGATGCTAATTAAAATTAAAAAAAAATTAAAATTTAAGTCTCTCAGAGTTCAAGCAAACACTGAAATTGAAAACCATATCACAAAAACTGTTACGTTGATATCTCTTACACATGTTATGTTTTATGCCCCCTGTCTCGTAGCACAATACTATTTGTCATTCAGTTTTTCAAAAGGTATTTTAACTCTTATCCCATCTGCTTTTCGAGGATTTTTGTGGACCCTTGTTATTCGGGATACAAGTTTATGGATAAATGCAATAGTTTATACTTTAAGAAATAGGAAAATTAATACAATGTATGCGTCAAAAATAAGTAGTTTGTTTGGAACGAACAAAGATAAAATAATTTCAGTTGAAGATAATCAACTTGTTACCAGATCAGTTTCTACAAATTCACTTCAATTTCAAATATTTCGCTGCAACAAGATACAGTGAATATAACAAGATACAATAAATAATATGTAACGAAATGCGACGAAAATGAAGTCAATAGCTTTGCATTAAAATCCTAATAAAAAATGATGCTAAAATTTTTAAAAGATATGTTTGCATTGTAGAAGTCTGGTACTTCGATTGTAAATTCGAAATGACGTAACGGATACTCTAATTTGCTAAGATAGATTTAAAAGTATGAATACGACAGTTTTGTTCAAACAGCAATTTAAACTCTTTGTAATGCTGCTAAAATCTAAGAGGAATTATTTCGTGTTTTTTTACTTAACTTAGATCTTTCTAAATATAGAAAAAAAAGCTAGAATTACAGCTATATCAAGTTTTTAATACGTACGTTGCGTGAAATTATTAACTTAAAACTATAAAGCAAATGACATACATGTGAGCAAAAAATACACGCCAAAAAATCTCAAATCTGAAAATCAGCAACTCTCATTAATTACATTGAATTTTCTTTTATCCTTTTTGTTTATTTGTATTCAAGAAGATTTTTTTAAATTACTTTTCAATCGTTTTTAAAAAACCTTTTCTACTGTTTATTTTTAAGCTTTTTTCCGACTTACAAGAATTTAGTATTCATTATACTATCATTATTTATTATTAATGCTATTGTTATTACAATTATTATTAATATTAACTATATTATTATAGTTATATACAGGGCCGGCGTGAGTATGTGTCACGTGGGAGGGGGTGCCATTACAATTTTTGCCGACCAAAAAAAATGTCGTCGTTTTTTGCCGATTGACTGATCTACATTTGTCAACTGACTTGTCTAGAAAGATCAAATGCGCCGGCCTTGGTTATATACTTTTTGTATTACTCCTCTTAATATTTATTTTTATAACGGCTAGTAAAAATATAATAGTTGTTCTTACGATTGCTATTATCACTGTTTTTATTTTTATTATTAAATTTTACTGGTGTTTACATCAGATTAGTAATTCTTAAATATTATTGATGTAGGAGCTTTTCAGGTGGTCTAATTTTCAGAGTTGAAATTAAACAGCGTTAAAATGTATCCGAAAATGGTTTCCGACAAATTTGCGCATACTTGTATTATAACTTTAGTTCAACAGATAATAAATGTCTGTGACAATGATCGCGCGTAAAAATCGTTTTTATGGTATTTTCGATTTTTGCTTAACAAATTTAATTTGCAAAATTTTCAATGAGCTCAAAACGTTGAGAATTTTGAGATATGACTTTCAGAAATTAATGAGATATTATTTTTATAATTCTTACTATTATACTTTCTAAAACGGTGTTTGTACTGCTGAAGCGTTTGATGGTTTGTTCCTGAATAGATTCAAATAAATTTCGGTACATCTAAAGGTGAACGGAATTCGATGACACTTTTTATAACAAGTCAGTTATCCTAATAACTTAAGCCTCCTAATAACCCATTTGCAGTCTGTGGTTGGTTTAAAAATAAATAGATAGAATATATTATTCATCCGGAACAACAAAAAGTATTCCAAGTTATGTTGTTTTATCCTAGTTTTCACACCCAAAAATCTTATTGTGATTCGTTTTTTACAAGTGCATTTGCATAGTTAGTGGAGAAGTTTAAACAGCGGCAAAATTACAACACTAACCCTTACTTTCCGGTTTTTGGGAACCGTGTGTGTTCTCTGTAAAAAAAGTTCTCAGTAAAAGTTGAGGATTTTAAACCTACAGCGAACGTAACGCCTACCTAACAAAACATGCTATGCATCAACGTTAATCTAATTAGCAAACACTTATATGTTAAAATGACGCCATTATGTAACTCTAATGCTGGCATTAACCCATGAGAAGCCAATCAAAGTTGGGCTTATGAAATTATAGTTACAAAATAAACATAACTTATTGTTTATCCAACTTTTACAAACTTAAAACATTTTTGAATTGATAACAGTTTTCTTTTCAGCATTAAATAATTTTTAATAATTTATTTGCTTTTTTTCAACAGAATCTGCATTTGTTTATTTGTATTCATCTTTAATCTTCAACCTTCTTATTTATCAATAGTAAAACAACTATATCATATTCAGGTTTTCATAAATAATTAACCATTTGTGTTAAAATTTCGATATATATATATATATATATATATTTTCCTTTTCGACTGCTTATTTTTAAACTTTTTTCCGACTTACTAGATTTTAAAACTTATTATTACCATTATTTATTATTAATTTGCAGCTCTATAAGTTAGGAATTCTTTAATAGTTGAGGTGTGTTAAGTTTTGCGATCTTTATGTATTATGTGAAACTATTTATTCAATTTAAAAAGTAAAAATATTTAGTAAAAATATTTAACTAGTTTCAATGTAGTCAGAGGACTAAATTGAAAAATTAAATCAAAAACAATGATTTACAATAAATTTTCTACCTTAAAATGTAAGATAGACATTTCTACCTTTTTTTTTTAATGTTTATTGTCTTATCCTCCATACTACACATAAGTCTACTCATGCATTAAAAAATTTTTATACGTTGATACTATTTTATTTGTTCAAATTAATAATTAAATTTGACGAATCTTTCTAATTTTAAAAATAAGGTTAGTAACTCGCAACCAAGCCGGAAAAACATATTTTTAAATGTTTTTGCGCTTCGTAAAAGTATACATTGATATAAGCATTTAGTGAACTTTTATTACTAATTATTGAATGTCTTTAACAATTTTGATCAATTACTTAAACTTTTTCTTACAAATATCAATTTAGTGGCCGCTAATAGGACTGTCTCTGTGATAATTTCTTGCTGAATCAAAGATGCTCACTTTGCAGCACAGAAAGTTATCACTGAACATCTAAATAAGCATTGATAAAGAAGGTAAAGACAAACATTGGCAAAGAAGGAGGTTTTAACTTTTGGGGCAAATGCTTATTATGCTAATACAAATGCCAACAAGGTCTTATTGGATCGCCTTAATAACTAAAGATTAAAAAAAAAAAAAAAAAAATCCAAAATCATATTATATAACTAGTACCACAAGAAAAAATGTGGAGCCAGATATGTGACATTATTTGGTTAATCTCAACATAGATATATTAGTGGAGTCAAATCTTTTATCACTTTATTATCAATAACAGAACTTGTTATTATTAATAGAGTGAAATTATTGACACTTTATTATCAACAGCGGAAATGAACCAACAACAAATGACTATTTAAAATATAGTTATCTATTTTTTGTTCAAACAGGTAAAATATCTCCATTCCTAAACTGTTTTTCCTATTATATGTGGGTCCCTATTATTCGGGGCCCCGGGTATTAGTCTAAAAAGCCGTATAATAAATCCAGCACTGTTTTTTGAATAACATTAATAAAAAAAATTCAGACGCAGTTTAGTAGAACTTACGTAATAAAATCTTTTACGTAATAAAATCTTTTAAAGCAATTTTCAGAATTTGGAAAGTAAAAAATCGTTTCGATACAGTTTTTGCAATTTCGAAAACATAAAAATATTTCGACACAATTTATAGACCGTGAAAAATAAAAAAAATTTTCGGTTTTATTTTGATGATATAAAAAATTTCGATGATATAAAAATATTTCGGTACAATTTGAGAATTTTCAAAGTGAATAATTGTTTTGATGCCGTTTTTAGGATTTCATAACATAAATATGTATTAACCGAACATCGCGATTTCAAAAAGAAAAAAAATATCTCGAGGTAAAACTAATAATATAATATTATTTCAAACTTGCCAAAACAATAATAGAACTTCAAAAAACGTTTAAGTTAATCGAAAATTTAACTTTTGCTACCGACAAACAACCAATTTTTTATGAACAAAACTTTAAAAAATTTTGATTTTACTTATGAATGGAGTTTTTCCTTAGAAAGAAGACTAAAAGAAACCATTTTTACAATTGATGACATTTTTCTATATTTTAGAATATTTTCTTTTAATTGCTGTCTTTATTTTATAATAAAAAATTTGTTTTACCATTTTATATATTTGACCACTGTTTATTTTATCAAACCTTTATATGTTTTTAACTTATTTATTTTTACTTAACGTTCTTTTTAGAAATGACAAGACCAATTGGTTTTTTAAGGGTCTCCGCCTTCTTTATACTATTAAAAAATATTAGTAATCATACGTTTATAAAAAAAGTAATATTTACCTGTAAAACGAATTTTATACCGAATATGAAATATAGAAATGGAAAAAAAAAAAATAATAGCAATAGAATAATATTTAACACAAATAGAGATAAAAATAGCTGGGACCGGGTCTGAGGTTGTTAAAAAGATCACGTCAAATATTTTTAATTTGAAATATCAAAAGTGTGATAAAATACAACTGAATAAATTTTGCATGTTTTTAAATTGAAACATTATTATTAAGACCCCATTGAAATGTGTTTTTTTAAACAAAAGTTCATGAAATTAATCAAAATTACTTAAGATCGTAAAAGTTTCGAATTTCAAAAAGTAAAATATATATTTTTCTTATTTAAAATCAAAATTTAATAAAAAATATATTAAAAATAAAAAGCTTTAATCCATTTTTGAAATGTATTTAAAACTACATATACACATAAAAAAATGTGTATATAAACATATATACATGAAATGTTTATAATATATTATAAATATGTAAATATATTTACATAACTTATTTATAGTTAAATTATATTAGTACGACAGCAAACTAAGAATTATATAATGCAAATAAACTAAGTGCAGTATGTAACCAAGTGAAAAAAAAATTAAAAAAATATGCATATAGAATGGATATAAATTATATAAAAACTAAATGTTAACTATGATAAATGATGTTATCATAAAAAATTTGATTTCATTAAAGTGGGACTAAGCAATAGGATAAGTTTACATATCTTGTTTTTTAATCTCATAATATAAGCTTTGTTGAATAAAGTTAAGTAAAAAAATATTTAGAGTGTTACAACCTTGTAGTTCCACCTGTAGCGCCACCCCTGCATTGCAATGCGTCATTTCTATATTTAAACTCATTCAACAATATAAACTAAATATAAACATGGAAATTTGTTGTTTTTCATAACTGATTTGCTTATGAAGATTATATTTTTAGTTTATATATTTTAGTTTACTTTGATTTAAGCATTTTTCTATACAAACATTAAAAGCTAAATTATTGACTAATTTAGCAAATCTTAGCACATGTTCAATGTTTTTTTTAAAATGCGATGCATAACAGTCAATTTGTCAAGGATGACAGCCTATTGCAAGTTGTAAGATACAGTTACTATTAAATTAGAAATATAATTTTAGTTTTTAATTTGCAACGAGTTACACATTATTTTCATTTTCCGTTTTAACTTCATCAGGTTAAAACGGAAATTAGACTTTATTATATTAAGAATTACAAATTATTAATTTTTTATCTGTATATATAGCTTAATTTGCGTTATTTTTTATACATATTTATTGATTATTTGTTGTTGTTTTATTTTTCATATATTTGTTCGGTTGTTTTAATTGTTTTGTCTCTAAATCATTATATATTTAAATGATATTACGACTCAGTACGCTTGAATGTATGTTTTATGATAAATGTATGTGTAATCAGCGATTGAAAAAATTTGCAGTCTTACAAAGTAAGGGTATCCAATAAAATTTAGTGCATTTGATGCTGTGAGATCAAGTAGTATTTTTTGATTTTTTATTTGTTTGTTTATTTAATTTTGTATATCAGTTAAATTATTTACCCAGCAAGCCTAAACATTAATATTTGCTCAAATTTCCTTTAAAAGTCAGTTTCCATTCATCTGCGTTTATTACGGAATGGGATAGGGAAAGAAAAAATAATCATGTGAGTAGGGGTAGTTTTCTTTTGGGCAAATTAAAACTTATACTACAAATGTTCACGTGATTTTTTTTTTATTATTTCCTCTCCTTTCCCGCTCTCTTAGAAAAACGGATTAGTAAAAACTTACCAAAATATATTGCTTTAAATATGCATAAAATTTAGCTATGAATACAACTAACATTAGTAAACCACAGATAAAATAGCATAAAAAGTTAGAAATGTGAACTGAGTGGGAAATTTATATACATTTTATAAAAAATATATATAAAAGATATAAAGTGTACTAGTTAATTTATATAGCTTTATAATTGATTTTTCAAAGTCAAAAACTAACATCTTGAATTTCGGTTACTAATTATAGTGACAATAAAGTTGCTTACCCTGTACTTTTAATATTAGAAGTTAAACCTTGATCAGGTGTTTGTTTTTTAAATCATAAACTAACATCACTGACAAAGAAAATCCACAGATACAAACGAGAAATGTTGATATTGTTCCGTGTGTCATTAAATGATAGACACACTAGATTAATGTGATAGTATAAATGTGGGCCACGTGTGGCTAATATACTTAATCCACTTAAGTATTAAAAATACCATACGGCCCACATCTAAGTCATTCTAAAATTTGAGTGTGGCTATCATAAGTTGCGTGCATTAAATACTCTTGTTGGTATAAAATGACATCATAAACTAATTAAGTTTAAAAATAATTTTCAGTCAATTTAAAAAACATTTATAATGATAGCCAATATTTGGCAGACAATATTGTTGTTCTTCATACCATCTAATAAAGTATAAAAAGTTTATTTGTTTATTTATTATATATATATATATATATATATATATATATATATATATATATATATATATATATATATATAATAAATAAATATTGTCTGCCAAATATTGGCTATTATTATAAATGTTTTTTAAATTGAAAATTATTTTTAAATTTAGTTAATTTTCTTAATTTCATTGTATACCAACAAGAATATATTATATATTATATATCATATATATATATATATATATATATATATATATATATATATATATACACACACACACACACAATTTCGAATAAACTTAATTTACTTTTGGTTTTCCGGCGGGAACAAAGGGGATTTTCTTCTGTGGGAGGAAAGAGGAGTGAGTCTTTTTAACGGGAGTATTAAGGGAAGTGAGTCTTTATAAATAAAACTCATCAAGGTTCATGTTTGAGCTAATACATTTGGATGTCCACAAAGTGACATGGATAGCTGATAAACCAGTGAAACTTTTTTTCTATTAAGTATGACTAAGTTATATAGTTGATAACATTTTGATTATATAGTTGATAATATATACATATAGTTGATAACATTTTAATTTTGCTGTGACATTACCTTTTGCAGTAAATATTTTGGAATGTTTTAGAACATTTCTGCATCCTGTAAAATACGGGGTTTTATCTCGTTTTTCCTCATGTTGACAATTAATCAATGTTCAACTACTCTCAAATAATAGGATGTACAAATCAACTAACGCTTGAACGTAGAGATGTTTTAGAATTTAATATAGACTTTAGGGAATGGTAACAATACCAATTTCGTTAGTACCATAGACAGTAGTACCTTTACAAACATTTTTTTGTATTAAAAACATACTGAACTTAAATTTTTTTAAAGTTCTGCTGTAGTGCTTATTTATGTACTTTTACAATTAAATCTGACAACTTTTATTGTTAAATTGTGTTTATTACATGTCAATGTGCCATATTTATGCTTTACATGGTCATACTATATTTATAATAGTTCGATTGTGTTTCCTTTGTGCACTATGGTTGGTATTGAATATTATCAGTGCACTTGAAGTACATACATGTTTAATAAAATCTTTAATAATGTTTTTATTGCAACACTATTATAGGTAGAATAGAGACTAAATCTACTAAATTTAAAACGGTTCGTCTAAAACAGTTGATATCTCTATCTAGACAAAAAGCAAAAAAAATATTAAGCTTATATAACCATAAATAGAAAGGTTGTAGAACGTAGAACGTAGATCTTCGTTCCGTTTCAGTCCTATCTTTCTTATTTTACAATCTTTACTCTACGTTTTTGTTTTACGATCTTCGTTCTACAATCTTTGTTCTACGTTCTTTGTTCTACGATTTACGTTTTATTTCAGGATTAGGGTTAGGCTTTTGTACCATACTTTTTGCGTAATTTCATTTTGTCCGGTAATCGGTTTCGTATTTCTTATTTGTTTTGAATAATCCTCATAGATGTAAATTTTAAGTTTATTTGCAGCCTGCAAAGTTTTCGCTTTTTCAATATAATAGAGAAATTTTTTCAACTTTTTTTTCTCGTTCTGTGAGCTCTTTTTATATTCATATTACTTGAGAAAGTTTGTTTTCAAATAAACATTTTCAGTAACTTTCCCAATTTTCAAGTTCATTTTTGGTCATTCCATCAATCCGAAGATTTTTTCTTTTAAGTCTATTATGGCAGCTATTGTCTAGTGGTTAGAGTTCTGGCCTCAAAACTGAAAGATAGTGGTTTGAAGCCGGTTCCAGTTTTTATGCAACATTAGTAAGTAAGGAAGCGTAAATTTTATTGTTCAATGTCATTCCGCGGTGCTCTGTGATAAGACCGTTAGTAGTTCTTAGAGCACCTAATTAAAAAAAATCTGTCCTCACGCAGCCTTAACTTTAATGTTTTCTACGTCACCAATACTTTTTTTTCTAGTTTACTTTTTTTTTTTCAACATCTTGCGTGACCGTTAAACTTTCTTTGATATCTTTATTAACATTTTCTGAAATTTTTGTTTGTTTAAGTATTATTTTAAAACCGGCTTTTAATTTTCTATTTCCTATTTCTATCAAATTGTACTTTTCTTTTGAATTATTTGCTTCTTTCTACAATACGTCAGTTTTGTCATTTGTTAATTTTAACTCTCCATTTATAAGTTTTAAAATGTTAGTTGTTTATGAAACATTAGAAAGATTTTACGAACCGCATTGAAACGTTTTATAGATATCTTAAATACGTCTTGTGCCCACTGGGATGCACACATGTGTCAAATAAACATCCGTTAAAACAAAGCAACAATACCAATTGCTATTTATTAAATGAAATAAATTTATGTTTCTTTAAATTTATTACTTATATTCCATTGATGTAAAATTTAAATTATTTATATTTATTTTTTTATTATTAAGTTATTAAACTTCTAAGTTATTAAACTTTTAAAACACTAAAATTAATTAAAAACAACATCTAGGTCTCTAGATGTTTAATAAGTATAAATTTTTGGACAAGTTATTAGAAAATTGAAAATAAAAATTTAAGTGTTCGTCATAAAATAACTTCATTAACGACAGAAAAGTTAAAAACTGGAATACTTTTTAAATGAACCTCCTGTTTATTTAAAGTCCTTAAATTGTTTTTAAAACAAATTCGGACAGTTAAATACATTAACGGCTGCTTTTTTGCATTTTGTTTTTTGTTTTTGTTTTTATAACCATATTTTATGTTGAAATGCTGTTGTAAATAATATATAAGAAAATAGAAATTCGAAGAAAATTTTAAGATCCTGTCACCAAGAACCGTTTTACAATGCAATAATAATAAAGCAATTATTTCAAAAAAAAAAAAAAAATCATCGTTGTATTATTGGTACTATTATTTCTTCTTTTTTGTTCTTTATTACAATATTTAAGATACAGAGAAATATATGAAAGAAAAAATTAAAAGTGAAGATGTCGTTAAAACATAAGGAATGCGGATACTCAAAGAACACCATCGGGTCTTATTTGGCCTTTTACAGAGGTCTTTCACAGAGAACCGCTGTTAAAAAAATTAGGAGCTTTTTTTAAATTATCTTTTAATAATGGTGTTTACTTGCATCTAATCAAGCATCAATCAGACTTCCGAACCGCTAACTCATGCAAACAATAATGTCCATAATTTTCTAAACAAATACTACTGAATCCTATTTGTCGAATAGAATCGCTATAATTTTATTTGTCGAAAATTATAAAAATATTTTTGGACTGACGTATTTTCAAATACACTTTCCAGGTTGTCCAAAAGGATATTCAGAAGAAACTAAAGAGCCAAACGATGGTGCCATTGTGTGTAAAACCAAGTTACCAATTGTTATGCGTTTACGCTACCGCCGACAAAAACCCCAAACCACTGCCAAAAGATGGTTTACCTAAAAAAGTAGCATTCATGCATATATGCATACAAACACGTGCATCTATTCTTTTTTATCTTTTTATTTATTTCTTATATATATATATATATATATATATATATATATATATATATATATATATATATATATATATATATTAACTATTTTTTACAATTATTTTTATTAAAAAAGTTTCATATAAAAAGCATGTATGTATGTATGTATGTATGTATGTATGTATGTATGTATGTATGTATGTATGTATGTATGTATGTATGTATGTATGTATGTATGTATGTATGTATGTATGTATGTATGTATGTATGTATGTATGTATGTATGTATGTATGTATGTATGTATGTATGTATGTATGTATGTATGTATGTATAAAGACTGCTTATATGAAAAGTATAGTATTTGAAAACTTTCAAAAAAGTCTTTTTTGTTTAAAAGGCTTTCAATTTTAAAAAAGCGGGAAGTTTGAAAAATTCCAAATTCTTATATACAAAAGAATTTGAAATAAGCAAATCATCTATTTTCAAAATGCACAAAATCAGTCTTGCTTACAAAAAAAAGAGAAAATTACGAAAATTCGGCCTCTTATATGAAACTGAGTTTTCCTTATTTTCTCTTCTATAAAGTAGAGAGACCTTTATTATAATTTTTTTTAACATTTACAATTCAAAAGTATATAAACAAAAACACTGGGGGGAGGGGGGCAAGTAGAAGACATTATTTTGACTTATAACCAATCCCCATTTACAATAACCGTATACTATATTCATGCGGTTATACAATAACCGCATAATATATTTATTCTTTACAAATTATTTATTGAAAACTATAAATATAAAATAAATAACAATAAATTTAAGAAACAATTCAAGAACAATATTCATGTTAGGAGTAATAATCAAGCGAACAAGAACAATACTTATGTTAAGAGTAATAAGACATTCTTACAAAAGTGATAATATATACCTATACTATACAACTTTATTGAAACCTTATTTATTAAAAAATATAAAAGTAAAATATATAACAGTTTGTAATAAAGTTATATTTAAGTAAAGAACGAAAAATTATATTATAGGTAATATATATATATATATATATATATATATATATATATATATATATATATATATATATATATATATTACCTATCAATGAATTGTTATATATTACCTATCAATGAGTTGTTATACATTTATATTATGGTTTTTGTAAATAAAGTACTCTTTTATTTTTAATTTTTCGTTCTTTACTTAAATATTACTTTTTACATGAATATTGTTTTAAAACTTTTTCTTAACCAGCCACAAATTATTATATATTTTATTTTTATATTTTTCAATAAAATAAGTTGCAAAGTATATGTATACATTACGGCTCTTGTTAATGCGTGCTTTTTAATTTATTTAGATATTATATATATATATATATATATATATATATATATATATATATATATATATATATATATATATATAAATTTTGTATAAAAGTAAAATAAATAGCAATTCATTTATAGTTAAAAAAATATATATATATTCAAGCAATTAGATTAGATTTCAGCTATAACATATGAGACGTTTTAAATATGAAACTACACAGACAAACTAAAGTCAATTTTGTTGTGATTTGAAGTTTTAATTATCATCAAAAAATACCATTTATAGTTATCTCTACATGAAAAGTTGCTAGGAACTACCCGAACTAGAACTAAAAGTACCTGCAATAGAGACTACTCCAAGTAAATGCAAAAATGAATACAGGGAGTGCTTACAAATTGACTTTTTTTTTTTGTATTTCGCCGATTAATGATTGTTGCAATAACAAAATCTATAAATAAAGATTTAAATCGCCGGAAAAAAATTAAGAACTATAGTATCTAATAGTATGAAATTATAACAGCCTTAACATCAAAAGACATAGTTGTCTTATTGCTAATACCCCGTTCACACTGACTGTAAAACACAATTTATTTTAAACGCGTTTTATGTTTTTAATGTTATAAACTGTCAAATATCAATAAAACATCAATAAAATATCAATAAAACGCAATATCAGTGTTTTTTTATATTAATGCAAGCTTTTTATATTGACAAAACAACCTCACAGTACTGTTTTGTTGTCGTTTTATGCACCTTTTTCTCGAAGCCATTGATAATACAAATTCATTTTAAATAAAACATGTTTTATCGTCCGTATGAAAATGTCCCGAAATTTGAACCGTATTTTTGCATTACAAACAGTTATTTTATATAACATAATGGTTCTCTAATGCCGCTTAACTTTTTTTGAAATATTTTTCTAATAAGTACGGGAGATGGGGGCACCTTGATCTGTGGGGCAGCTTGATTTTTTTGCGCTACATCATCTATTTATAATTATATCTGCGTGACGTCATAAGTTTAAATTATAGTCATAAATTAGCTTGTTGATTTGAATAAAGAAATAAATATTCTTTTTAAAATATTGAAAATAGTAGTGTTGTCTGCAATGGTTTTCAAGTAATCAACCATAAACCCTGAAAAGGATCAAGGTGCCTCCATCTCCCCTAAACAAAAAATAAAAAAATAAATATATAATAACTTCAAATCTAAAAATGTACAAAAGAAAAATGGCTTCGAGAAAAAGTATTGAATAAAAAATTAAATTAAAAAAAAACAAACAATTTTAAGATAAAAAATAAAAAAAAAATTACTTGTTAAAGTAATTGAGTATATTTAGTTTAAATAGTCTTCCAAATATTACAAGTATTGCAATTAACTGCAACAATGGCTATTGCAATAGCATTCAGTTTATTGTAAAACTGTTGATAAATAAAAATTGCTGTACGATTCAATTTAACTAGACTTTATATTTTTAATATTTAATTCAATCAACTAATCTTCCGTTAAAGTTGCCAAAACTGTCAATCAATAAAAATCAAATAAATCTAGTAAATCATACAAGGTTTTTGGGAGTAATTTTTGATGAGAGCCTATCGTGGAAAAAACATATTAGCCTCATTGAAGCAAAAATATATTCTGCCATAAGTGTATTATATAAGAGATTTTGTATTATATAAGCCCCATTCTGCTATAAGTGTATTATATAAGAGCCTTTCTTGATTATAAACCACGCAAAATGCTTTACTTCAATCTTGTTCATTGTCATCTCTCTTACGCTAATATGATTCGGGCTAACACACACAAAACTAAATTAATAAGATTACAGAGCCTATAAAACCACGCATGTATAGCAATTAACTATTTAAAGAAATTAGAAAACCCTTCCCCTGTAATGAAATATAAAATGTATTAAATATATCAAAACTTAATTCGCTTCAAATATTAATATTTAAGCATAAATATAAGAATAACTTGCTGCCAAAAGTATTTTCTGATATTTTTACATCAGCGTTTTCACAAAAATACAATCTTCGGTCAAATACCAACCATAACTATCACTTGAGCAGAGTAAAATCGCAAGGGTCAAAATTCTCAATTATAAGCCAAGGCCTGTCATTATGGAATCAATTAAAAAATAACAATATAAAAAATTTGAAAAGCACTTTCTCTTTTAAACAACAAATAAAGTTGCATTTCCTTAATTTCTGACATATATGTAAGTATGTTTGTAAATGTGTGTGTTTATGTGTATATGTATATATGAGTATGTATGCAGATATGAGTTTCTATTCTTCACGTAGTATTTTTCAATGAAAAGATTGTGGTGACACCAGTCATCCGTATCTTCCTTGAGCCCCTGTCTGTTTTATATGTATTCTTTGTGTAAAGTAAAAGTTGTAATTTTATTATTTTATTTATATATATATTTGAAATAAAAAAAAATAAAAAAAATATTTAATAATTATTTCAAAATATATTATATGTTTATCTTTAAAAGCAACTTTTTATTTTTATAGAAAAGAAGCATGTTGAATAACAAAAATGCAATATGTCGATATCACTATAAAGATTCCGTGGAATATATTAACAGCAGCTTTTTAATTTCGTGCTATATTATTAACGCCCTATTTACATTAGTCACGAATGGTTTCTTGATTTTGGGTTTACATATTACAAATAAAAATAAAAAGTTCACTCGTAACGAAAAGCTTGTTTTTATATTATCCATTTCCGATATATTGAATGCTCTGATAGTTTCCCCATCTCAAATTATATTACTAAAGCTGATTGATAGTTTAGGTTGTTTCGAGATATCGATTATAACATTTTTTCGAGTTTGGTTGTTAGGTTTATCTGGCACAATTTTTATATTAATTTCTTGTGAGCGTTATCTAACTGTATTTTACAACAACAAGATTTGTGGAGTTATAATTAAAGACTCCTATTTATTCAGATACCTTTTATTTGTTATGAGTTTTACATTTACTATGGCTGTCTTGTATAGTGTTGTGTATATTACGTTAAGCATGCATTTGCATTTTATAATTTTTATTGGGACTGGTTGTTTTACGCTGGCTTTACTTTCTATGATTGTTATTATTAACCTTTTAATGCTTATTCAAACTAAAAGAAAATGGAAAACAAATTCTATCCGAGTTCAAAAAAATATTAAAATTAAAAACTACATCACAAAAACCGTAGTAATAATATCACTTACACATGTAATTTTTTACGCTCCGTGCTTGATAACGCAGTACTATCTGTCGTTTGTTTACTCAAAAAATGATATTTTTCAAATTCCAGCAGTTATTCAGGTACTTTTGTGGACCGTAGTCGTTAGAGAAGCTAGTTCCTGGATTAATGCATTGGTTTATGCTTTAAGAAACAGAAAAATTTCAAAAATAATTGGTTCAAGAATCAGTTTATTACTTTCAAACTTTAATCAAATGGCAAGACCAATCCAAGAAGTTTCATCTGATAACAGATCAACATCTGCTATGTAAAGAAACTTTTTGCACAGTCTTGTTTAATTTACCCAATAAGTGTTTTATTGGGTTAATTACAAAAAAAATTATTTGTAAATTAAAATAGATTGATTTTTTTTCTTTTTTTTTTTTACAATATGTTAGAGTTAAATTGGACAAACCTCACACTGTAATATTTTGCCCACCATATCATTCCGCACGCCGTATTATTACACTGATCGAAATTATGCGACTCACAGTGGGGCAGAATTGCTTTAAAACTAGACATTTAACGAAAATGAAAAAGGCGTTATGAAACAATTTAAGGTGGTAATGTATATAAGAGTCTCTGGTCCATCTTATCCACGTGTTATTTTAGGTTGGGTTATCCTTCAACCATGTAGAACCCATAATCTAGCTCAATTCTTTTGTTTAAAAAATAACTCGCTTGCGCGAGTTAAAAGTACTACTTTATTGTTACAGTGTTAGAGTTTGTTAAAAGTTTCAATTTTTTTTCAGGGATTTTTCAATTTTAGGTTTGCAGCTATCTTTTGCTAATGAAAAAATAATTTTAAAGTGCCTAAAATATAGGACTTTTAAAAAAGTACATTTAAAATATTTTATTTTTATTTATTTTTTTCAAACAATTCGCTTTTTGTTTATGTCGTCGCTTAGATACCGTTACAAATTTTTTTTTCATGAAATTGCTGATGATTACAGATTGTAAGACTTTTTTTTCGTGTGCACTTTTTGAGCTCTTTTATGTGTATTAGTGGAAATGTGTCAATTATATCAGTAGAAGCAAGATAACGAAACCAGGTCAAGAATGCATGAACCGTGTCAGATAATTAAACCTACAAAAATCTCGACCTACTAAGTTGTTTTACAAAAAGAACATCTACTAAAAAGTGGAACTAATTTTCAGATAACCTACTGAGGCCTGAATTATTTTCAATCGATTGTAGTCTTTTTTATGTTCAACCGATTTATGACGTTTTCGTTTTCGACCGATTTATGTTTCGACCTATTTTATAGATTTTTATTTTCTACCGATTTGAGATAAATTAATTTTAAACCGATTATCTGGTCTGTGTTTTTAACATATTTTTTTTTACATTACGATTTTTTTTTTTTTAATTAACAATCAATAAGTTTTTTAAGCATTGATGCATTGATCAAATCTTACACCTCCCGATTCTGAAGACAGCGCTTAATTAGTAAATCGATTAGAATTTTTTATATATTATTGCCGAACTTAAAAGTGTTAGTGCCTCTTCGAGCGCGTTTGACACGGAACCCTTGGCAGCCATTGCAACCGAGATGGTGGCGGGAAAGCGTCGCAGTACACGTTGTTGTATAAGAAAACGTGAAAGTGTACGAAAATATCTAATGTACGTAAACTTCAATTAAGTAATGTTAAAACATACTGAAACATTTATCAAGTTTTACAGTTTGATTTTCACTTGAAAATTGCATTGCGTCAAGCTCTCCTTAATTTTGATCTAAAGCATTTATTTCCGTTAAAAAAAATTTTATATAGTTTTAAAAATTTTGCCTCATCAACGTGGCAGCGCACAGTGTATCGCTTCATTCAAGCTAGGTGGACAAAAATATTTTGTTTTGTAATTTCACTCCTAAGAATGTAGTTAACAATATTTTGGTGTTTCATTGATTAGTTATGCAGTAGGGTAGCCTGGGGGAAGCAAGGGGGCAAACACCCCGCGCGTTTAAGCTTAAAGTCAATTTTACTATAAAAAGTATTTTTTTTTTTAATTTTATTGTAAAAAAAAGGCGATATTTTAATTAGTTTTAAGTTTTTAAATGTTTTTGTTTTGAAAAAGATAATTAAGTAATAAAAATAAATACTAAATTTCAACACATTAATAATGTAATAAAATTTTGCCTAAAATAAAAATATACTCACTACAAATATACAAAATATAAAAATATACTCACTTCACTACGTAAAATAAAAAAAATATTTTATTAATAATTAATTATTATTGGATGAATCATTGTTATTTTTACTACCCGATGAATCGGACTCTAAATAATCTTCATCGTCACACATAATTCTATTTTCAACAATTTGTTGTGGTATTATAGGTGGGATAATTAAATTTAAAACTTCCAACGGTAGTTTACCAGCTTTCTTACTTGAAAATTCTCTGTGTGAGTTGATGACAGGATCTGATGTTACCAAAAGCATATTGAGCAAATCTATATTTGTGCAAATACGTAAATTTTTCTTGTATGGTGTTCGCGGAATCGACGAAAATCTTTATTGCGGGCTTCTTGAGACTCTTCTGACAGTTGTCCTATTGGAAGAAGGCATGTTTTTATAACTTCCGTGCTATTTACAAGTATTTTGTGCACAGGAACAGACATATGGTACCACGGATTCAGATTAATATAAAGAGTTTTGGTTTCAGAATAAAGCTTTTCAAATTCATAATAGTTAATATCATAGCCAGAGGAAAGTGTTCTTAATAAAATACTGAAATTTTTAATGAGATTGATGTCTAAACCCATAATCTCGCCACTCAACTCCGGCTTCATAAAAAACCTGCAAGCTGTGTTTCCATCATTTGTATTCCCATAGCCAGGTTTTGGTTTATCTACAATAAGGCCCATATGCTTTTTAAATTTTTATTTGATATCTTCTGAACGTTTTTGGACACTAGATTTATCTTCATCGCTTCTAACTTGCCACTTTTTTATATTTAAACGATAGCTAATGTGTACCATGCACTTAAAAGAACGAATCCACGCATGCAAAGTAGACAGACCAAAACCATAATGTTCTTTTTTAACAACTAAGTCTTTTAGCTCACCGTTCAACATTTTAATATGTGTCGCACCACATATGTAACATTTTTGTTGGGAGCTTATGTCAGTCAAGGCATTGCAAACTTTTCCATCTATCATTGATAGTATTAGGTCGTGTTTAACAGTAATTTGAGATTCGTTGAGTCTTATAGATGTTGTAACAAGTTGAGAAACTTCTTTTAAAACTTGGTTACTTTCTGTTGTAGTTAAAAGATTTGTTTCTTTTGAGAAAATAAATTTAATTGGTCGGCAATAAAGCGTGGATGAAGGTCGTGGATTTTGCCAAATAATATTTTGATCGTCACTCAGTCTCAATGGAACAAATGAAAATACAAACAGAAACTCATCAGTAGCATCAGAGTTTTTAAATCTCTGTTTGTATGTGCTATGACCGGAGCTCTCATCACATCCCCATTTGCTAATTAGTGTGAATGGCGTAGTAAAAGTAATACTTTTAAGAACTTCGCATTGGGCTTCAATTAGGCGTTCAGTAGTTTTATCAAGTATAGCTTGTAGGCTAATTTTGGCACGTGTTTCTGTAACAGAAATATGTTCATCTAATGGATAGCATAACTTTTTCGACTTGCATAGACTATAATAAGATGGAAATAATATATGCCCTGCCTTTAAATACCACTTTCTCGTCTGTTTATAAGAATGACTTGTACATTTAGAGTCAATGTAATAAGTTAATGCCTCGTCATGATTTAACTGCTTGCCACCACAAATAAAGTCTTTTGATTTAATTTTTTCTGATGATTCAAGACTTTTTCTGATTAAAGTAGCTTGGTTTCTGTGCCCCAACACACGGCATGCTACTTCAGCAGCTGTGGTCAACTCAGTTGCACTTTGCGATTTTACTAAGTTTTCAACCCTTCGTTTTTTGGTTTAAAAGGACGAGTCTTCAAAGTTCTTTTTTGGTCGTCCTTGAATTTCTCCAGATGATGAAAAAGTACATTGCTGGTATATACTTACTTTATATTCTACATTTGCCCCCTCTAACCAAATTTTATTTTTGTTTAAAAAACGGTCCATCATCATATGAGCTGCAGACCATTTTATTGCGAATTTTGAAGCCATACATGAAATTTTTAACCACAAAGACCTCTCAGAATCTCTAGTCACATCAATACATCAGTAATACAATATTTTTGCGAAATAAAATCCAATAAACGAGAATTTCTTTCTTCTTGATTATGTCTTCGCCATGCTTCAAATAACTCCATTTTTGAAAAAGAGCGCACATGATCTAAATGAAATTTAATAACAAAAAACTGTGGATTTATGTCGTGAAAATTTGCACTGTTAATAAATTAGCTTGGATACATGTGGATACAAAAAGTTGTATAAATTTAAAAATTAAAAACCAAAAAGTATTTTACAATTTTAACCCAGTTTTTTAAACCATATTTTAACACATATTGCTTAACTTTTAAATAAAATGTTTAATGTAATTAAATAGTACTTACCCTCAAAAGTAAAATCCATTGCTGCATTAAAATGATTGCTTTCTTTAATTCTTGTTAAATGTTAATGCAAACATTGTAAATTTTTAATTAGTTTTTTTCAAAAGTGAAATTACATTTTAACGCCTTTTTAATTGCTTATGACTCATTGCTCTGGAATGTTTTTCATAATTAACACCGCAAGTTATTACTAATGTAGGACTGTTATTGTGAAAATATTATCAATTAGTCGATTTCTTGATATGACATTTGTCCACCTAGCTTGTATGAAGCGAAACACTGTGCAGCGTGGCCGAGTGGATGGCGCGCCGAGCTTCTGAACTGGAAAGCCATGGTTTGAGACCACTGTCGGCTTTTTTTTTTTATTCGGTTATTTGAAAATGCAAAATACTTTTGAAGTTTGTTAGAGATTATATACAAACATATGTAACGATATTATACACTTTAACAAACGAAAAGATTTTACAAAAGCTAAAATTTCATAAAACATCAAAACACCGAGAGAAAACATCTTTTGCGTATAAGTTATGATTGAGATACTTATAATATTAATGTGCTCAGGTAATTTGTGCTAATAAGCTGCGGATGGTCTGAAAAAAAGTTGTCTGAAACTTAATAAAGAAAAAATTTAATAAGACAGTCCTGCTACTGCAGAAGGTGCTGTTGTAGAGGCAAAAAATAAGCTCGTAGCTTGAAAAAAATTTGAAACTTTCTTTTGACAATTTAAAGTATATTTTGCTATAAATATAGTATATATATATATATATATATATATATATATATATATATATATATATATATATTCAGTTTTACATTTAATTAGTCGTAATAAAATAAAATCCGTGATATATGCTCTCGTAGTGCGATAAAATCCGAGATATATGCTTTCGTAATACAATAAAGTCCGTGATATTTGCTCTCGCAGTACAATAAAACCCAAAATATTCTTTCGTAATACAATAAAATCCGAGATATATGCTTTCGTAATATAATAAAATCCGTAATAATGCTCTCGTGGTACAATAAAAACCGAGATATATACTTTCGTAATACAATAAAATCCACGACATATGTTCTCGTAATACAACAAAATCTGAGATATATGCTTTCGTAATACAATAAAATCTGTGATATAGACTAATTTAAATAAAAACTTGGTATCTGATAGAAGATCTAATGATCTTGTCGCCAGAACCATAAAACGTTATGGTTCTGGCGACAAGATCATTAGATCTTCTATCAGATACCTAACGCCTTAAGTTATATTCTATAAATAAAATATAACTTAAGGCGTTAATAAATATAAACAAATAAAAATGACAAAAAACAAAAGAGCGTGTTTATATAAATTTCTTATTTTTAAAAGTATTTCAAGATATTGTCATTAAAAAGAATGAATTTTTTAAATTTCTTTTTAAAGAGTGGGAAGTTAATTGATAAATCAAAATTAGGTAAAACGATTTTGTTCCAGAGATCAGATGCACGATAAGCATACATAAGCTATACATAAGCACGATAAGCTATACATAAGCACGATAAGCTATACATAAGCACGATAAGCTATACAGAACTGATTGAATTTTGTTCGACAAAAGGCTTAAAAGAGTAAGTTATCATTTCGTAGTGTATTTGGATTTATTTGGACTTCTTTTTTGGATTTAAGGTAATAAAATCTTTAAAAATGTGTAATGACGGATTGATTTTACATTGAAACATAAAACATAATATTTTATATACATTCACTTCATAAATATTAAGTTTTCTATATTTTTAAATAAAAACTTTGAATGCGTAAGTGGATTTTTAAAACAAACTAAGCGTATTGCGTGTTTCTGACGATGATAAAGAGTACGCAACTTACTTTTGCTTGTACTTCCCCAAGCAATATTTGTATAATTAATATAACTATGTATAAATGAGTCATAGAGTTGGATTAAAATGGTTTTGTTTAAATAATTTCTTGACTTATAGAGGACTCCTATATTTTTAGAAACTTTTGTACAAATGTAGTCAATATGTGGTTTCCATGTAACATTCTCATCAAGATAAATGCCAAGAAAACTAGTAAAAGTTTCCTTTTTTTTTCAAGTTCATCAATAAGAATTTTTGGCATGGTTGTTGGTAAAAAACGTTTTTTATATATAGGGTGAAATAGAATGTATTTTATTTTATTAAGGTTTAAGGTCAATTTGTTACATTTAAACCACTCAAATACGCATTTAAGTTCTTTGTTCATATCAGAAAACAGTTCATTAATATTACTGTTTGATAAGAACAAATTCGTATGATCAGCAAATATAATACTCCGAAGATTAGCTGCTTTGCTTAAATCATTAATACAAATTAAAAACATAAGAGGACCTAGAATAGAGTCTTGTGGAACACCACAAGTTATTTTAATATACTTTGAAGGTCATCATTATAAGTAACAAATTGCTTTCTATTTGATAAGTAACTATGAAACCATTTTAGCATATTGTTATTGATTCCATAGTATTCGAGCTTTTTAAGCAATATTTTATGGTCAGCGGTATCGAAAGCCTTCGAAACATCAATAAAGACTCCTAGTGTATCATGCTTTTTTTCGACAGATTCTGAGATTTCCCTAACAAATTGAATAACTGCGTGCTCAGTTGAAATATTTTTTTTAAAGCCAAACTGTTTGGAATATAGTATATTATTTTGGTCAAAATATTTAAATATTCTTTTATATAATATTCTTTCGCATAATTTTTAAAACGTTGAAAGAACCGAAATTGGGCGATAGTTATTAATATTTATTTTATCGCCTTGTTTGTAAATTGGTATGACTTTTGCAATTTTCATTTGATCCGGGAAAACTCCTCGTTTTATAGATGCATTAAACACTTTATAAAGAATATCTTTCAGACTTTCGTAAAAATCTATAACTATGTTAACACTTACTTCATCAGCACCAATAGCTTTATTTCTTTTTAGAGATTTAAAGGCTATATTGAGCTCGCCGTGGGATAATTCAGAAGAATACTCATTGTTATAATCAGATTTATTTATAGGACACAAGTAGTCTTCAAACGAACTCTCGGTCATAGTAATTTTTTTAGAGAGATTGGTTCCAATTTCAGTAAAAAATTTATTAAATATGTTTGTAATTTTGCTCGGTTCACATATATTTACATCTTCAAATTTTATAATTTATGGTAAGAAACTTAAGAGATTTTTTGACTTTTCTGTTATTTCCTTTATTATTTGCCAGGTGCGCGTTGAGTTGTTTTTAAACTTATTGATCAGATTAGTAAAATAACTTTTTTTAGATTTTTACAAACTTTTTCAAATAAATTTTTATAATTTTTATATATTTTTTCATTTGCAGAAGATTTAGTTTTTAAATGTTTAATATACAATTTCTGCTTTATTTTCGAAGATTTTTTTACGCCTTTTGTAATCTAAGGACTATTGAAGGTTTTATGACTTATAAATTTTTCACATAGTGGAAAGTTCGCGTCATATACTAAGTAGAATGTTTTGAAGAATTTATTATAAATAGTACTTACATCTTCATTAAAGTTGATGTGCTCCCAATGAAGTAATGATAGTTGAAGTTTAAAATCGTTTATTTTTTTGTCCTTGTAAATTCATTTTTTTAAAGTTCTATTTTGTTTAATTTTATTTGATAATGTTGTGTTAAGGGTTATGAAAATAGGGAAGTGGTCCGATATATCAGTTTTTACGATACCTTTTTGGATGGAGTTATTAAAGATGTCTGTAGTAAAAATAAAGTCAATGAGAGTAGAGGAATTTTTTGTTACTCTAGTTGGATGATTGATTAAGGAAATTGCGCCTGCTAAAAAAATTTCATCATAGAAACCTATCTTTTTTGTCGTTGTTATAAATAAGACAGTCCATATTAAGTTGCAAATAAGAGCTAAAATTTTCGAACACGCCATCAGGTGGCCTATAGCAGCTGCTTATAAGTTTGTTTTTTCTTTTGTTAATAATTAATTCAATTGTTGCGATCTCTTAATCTTTGTCAGAAACACTCAAATCGCTTCTAACTTTATACGGAATGTTATCTTTGACGTATATCAGAACTCCTCCACCGCGTTTATTTGTTTGTCTTTCTAATGAGAATTCAAAATTCTTAAGATGAAAATTAGAATTATTTTCAAGTTCAATAAAAGAGCACCAAGTCTCCGTAACACGTATAATATTAAAAATGTTTTCAGTTTATTCTAGAAAATGTCGAAAGTTTTCATTATTTTTGCTTAAACTCCTTATATTAATGTGGAGGATTCTAATTCTTTCACTGTTTATATCATTTACATTTTTGAAAAGAAATTCTTTAATGGTAATGATATAAACTGTCCGTGCACGTATCACTAAAAAAATTTACATTTGGGTCTGCGTTTTCATCTGACATAATGTATTTTTCGTAAAAATTATAGGTTAGCGATTGAAAGTTATTCATTTTTGTAATTATTTTTTATGCGCACAGTTTAAAGAATTTCTTTTTGTTCTTGTAATTTTTAATCGTGCGTTTTCAATTTGTTATAGACAATTTTTGCATACTTACCTGAGGATCTTAATTCTTTAGCTTTTGCGAAGAGTATTTTTCCTTTTTCAATCGTTCTTTCGCTGTAGTCATCGTTGAGATATATCTGTTCATTCCAAAGCTTTAGTCGTTTATAATGATGTAATATTTTTTCTTTGTCTTTATAGTTTAGGAACTTTACTACTATTGTTCGTCACTTTTTTTTTGTCCAGATTCATTTTTTTTTCCAGTTCTGTGGGCTCTTTCTATTTGAATGTCATGTTTTATACTTAATTTATTTTTATAAAATATTTTACTTTCGACTCGCTTTCTTCCCATGATTCGTTTTCTTTTTCTTCAAAACCTTCAAACCTCAAGTTGTTACCCTGCTGCGATCTTCTAATTTAGCTATTTTGTCTATAAAAAGTTCGCTTGAATTTTTATTAACTATTTTCTTTTATTTGATTTTTTAGTTTTTCATTAAGTTCGTTCGTTTCCTTTATGGTTTTTTCGTAACATTCGTTTTGAAAGTTCATTCCGTTGTTTATTGTAGCAATTTCATTTTTTAGTAATATGATTTCGTTTTTTAATTGCTCTATTTTCCCTTCAAGTTTGTCAATTTTCTCTGCAAAAATTTTTAATAAAGTATTTTCATGAGCTTCTAATTGTTCTTTCACTTGCGTGATTGTTAAACTTTTACCTTTTTTTTTTCTTTTTTTTTAAGAAAGTGTCTTATCTCGACGAAAGCTTCACGTAATAAAAAAAATTAATGGCTTTTTATGTTAACGGTTTTTATATTAACGGTTAATATATTAAAAATATATAAACGGTTTTTCCAAACGCCTTTATATGCTTATTACGTATTTCGAGAAAAACGCAAATAAAAAAAAAATTATTAGAAGAAACTTTTTGTAAAACGCTTAGCAACGCCTTAGCAACGCCTTAGCAACGCCTTAGCAACGCCTTAGCAACGCCAAGCAAGATTTTGTTTTGCCCTAAAATCTAGTAATATATCCATGATTTTAAATAGGGGGTCACATTGAATCTTGCAAATAAGTTTTTTTGATAAAATGTCCTAAATCCATTAGCTAAAACCACATTGTTTTCATTAAATCGACTGCAAGTTTCAAATTCTAAAGTGAAACAGACACCTAACTACAAATACATAAATTGGTTGTTTGGTGCTGTTCCTTATTTATTTATTTTATTTAGAATTATAAAAACATTTTTTAAGTATATTAGTTGGTTTTTAAAGATGCCAAAGTTTTTAAAAGCAAAGAAAAAGATGAAGTTTAAAGGTAACAGATTCACAACAGAAACAACAAGCTTGATTATAAAACCATGCAATTCGAAAAACCTTGTTCAAGTGAAAGAAAACTTAAAAACAAAAAATGCAGTAGTTCATTCAGTAACAACGATGATTATAACATTTTAATAAATTTTTCAATTCTTTAGAATGAGCTTTTAAAATTTATTTTTGTTCTAAATGTAGGAAAACAGTAACTTTATCAAATAATTTCAAAAAGAGAAAGGGATTTTCGTATCTTCTATGTTTAATTTGCACAAATTGTGACTGGAAATATGAATTTGAAAGCTTGCAGAAAACAAATAAACTTACTTTAGGAAAAGCTGAAAACTGCATTAATTATCAAATGGTTATAGCTTTTCGTGACATTAGTCAAGGATATCAGGGAATCCGTACATTTGCAAACATTATGAACATGCTAACACCATTATCATTTCCTGGATATCAATTATTAAATAATAAACTGCATACTTTTTATAACGATGCAACTTCAGAAAGCATGAGCGATGCAGCTTTGAAAACAAAGAGCTTACTTGCTACCAATACTTTTGATAACAATAGCATTACAAATTGCCAAAAACGTGGGTATTCGTCAATGAACGGTGTTGTAACTTTAATTTCAAGAGAAAATGGAAAGTGTTTAGACACAGCAGTTTTATCCAAGTATTGCAAAGGATGTGCCATGTGGGAAAAAAAACAAACAAACCAGGGTACCTGAACTGGCAAACAAATCATATTTGCCAAGCAAATCACAAAACATCTTCAGGATTTATGGAGGCTGCTGGTACTTTTTTAATATTTTCGTGATCAATAAAAAATTATGGTTTGCATTACACTCCATATATTGGTGATGGTGACACATCATTTTTTAATGAAGTCAAATCTTCTAAACCATATGGTGAAGAAATAACAATTGAAAAATTAGAATGTGTTGGCCACGTTTAAAAGCGATTAGGTACACGATACCGCAGTTTGCTTCAAAGCATGAAAGGGAAAATATTAAGTGATGGAAAAAAATTAAACGGTGCAGGAAGATTGACAGATAAAGTTATAAATAAACTTTAAAATTATTATGGAATGGCAATTCAGTAGAATAAACTATTATACCCAATGAAGAAATCTGTTTGGGCTGTGTTATTTCATAATAGTAATATAAGTAATCCCATCGAACGCCATCAACTCTGCCCTCAATCCTCAAACAGCTGGTGCTAGTGGCAAACAGATAGGTTTAATAATCAAAATACAAACCCACATTGAATATAACATTGTCAATCAAAGCTGTTCTTCTCCCAATTTTTCATGATCTTTCAAGCGATGGTGCTATTTTAATATTTTTTTGATGAGTTACTTTCCAAATATTTACACGGACAAACCCAAAACAACAATGAAGCTTTAAATTCTATAATATGGAAAAAACGTCCCAAAAATATTTTTGTTAGAAAAAGGTTTTGGAGATTGGAGTTTCGTATGCAATACTACAGTTTAATGAAGGTACTACTGGTATTTGCAAAGTTTTTGAACGTTTAAAAATTCCTGTTGGACAATTTATGAATGAAGGATTTATTAAAAAAAAACAATGAACGAATCAGAAATATGAGGAGAAAATCATCAAAAAAAGGAATAAAACAAAGGAAAATCCTTAAAAATGTAAGAAAAGGTTACTTAGACATTGAAAATGAATCAGAAAAACAAACAGCTTATTCTACTGGTAGTTGGTAGTTGACCGGGAAAGTTTATTGTTTTTAAACGTGTTTTCTGCCATTTGAAAATTAAATATCTCAAGTTCTAATGGTGCAATTACAATGAAATTTTCAGGATATATTCATTATATTCATATGCAGGAGCTGTACTAGAATTAGGTTCTAATACAAAATAGTTCATGAAATAATGCCTGATATGTCCCCCACCAGGCACCCGTAGCTGATTCAATATGGTAAAATTGCCTTTACTCTTAAACTAATGCATACAGTAGATAATTCTAGTACAACTCTTACATCAATATGGGACCTATGTTATTGTGAAGTTTTGGAGCAAATAAATGACCCTATATTGAGATATTGCATTCTGCGTATTTTTCTTTTTATGTGTTTTTAGATTTGGGTAAGCGAGGCAAAAAAGTAATTTTTTGTTACAAATTACTTCAATATTTGTATATTTTAGTTTTTATATATAAAACCTCTAATTTGCAATTTTTTAATACATTATTTAACATTTTAATAATAGTTTTAGTACTACCTTAAGGCATTTTGAAAATCGGCTGCAGTATGGATGATACAACGAATATGTTGAAATGAGATAATTAGACGCAAAATTTAAAAGCTCTTAACAAAAGCCACTAAACCAAAAAAATTAAAAGTAATTGCAGTTCAGTGCACTTAAAAATTTTAAGTATCGTATATTGCTGTTTGCAAAGAAACATTTTATAAATTGTTTTTTAATATAAAACTAATTTTTTTAAAACTTTGTTGTATAGGCAGGTTTGGCGCTTAACCATCCCTATATAAACAATATATATAAGGGGTCATCCATAAATGATGTCAAACTTTTATACTATACTACTTATGCAATACTTTTATTTTATAAAACTGCATATAAAGTTATAATCTTATAAAAAACGTTTTCATATAGTGGGCATTTAAAAAAATTGTTTGTGCACTATACTTGATTATGTTTCGATAATTAAAAAAAAATTAAATGATTAAGCTTTTTGTAGTGGAAATTTTATAGTAACAAATTCTATCAAATATTTTTAAATTTAATCTCATTAGCAGAAAATAAAAGTTTACATTAAGATTAAGTCAAAGATTATTAATAAAATTAATAAACTTAAAAACAAATATTTTGGATCACTGTTTTCTCTGGTTTATGTATTATAAAAAATCTCCCTAGAATACCGTTTACCGTTTGTTCATCATGCACTTGTTTGTGCAACATTATTTTCTACACTCGTATCCTGATCGTCTCATTTCGTAACCTGATTTGTAACCGCAAAAAACCAGGGTAAAACAGTTAGCACTTTAAATGTACATCCATAAATCAAAATTGGAATTACACAGAACAACTTCACGTATAAGAGGATTTTCTGAATGGAAGTTTCCAAAATTTCCTGTACCATCCATGTTTATTTGTGACATTAAAAGTTAGTAACGTCGCGACATAACATATGCAGTGGTTTTCACCAGCTCTGTTCGACCAATTTTCTTTAGCAAATGTAACTAAATTAAGCTAAAATATATTTAAAATAAAAAAATAAATATTTAGTTATTAAACTTCTTGATTATTGCAAAGATGAATACCTACTGTTACACAATCATACTAGCGTTTACAAAATGAGTTTAAAGTATTTATAAAACTTACGAAAAAAGTTCTTGCAACATGACTTTCATAACGAGAGATCAGCAAATCATATTCTTTAACTGTGTCAATATCGCCATCAATAATTTCTAAAACAGCAGAGTCCATTGATTTGTTGGCATTTAGGAAGGTAGACTATCGCGATAAGAGCTTTTTAACCTTTTAACACTTGTTTATTATTATTATTATAGTCGTTTTGCTTCCAGTTGTTGTGAGGAAGTGAATCTTGAAAATGCATTCAAGTCTAATTTAATTATTTAGCCGATAAAAAACAATTTTTAATAAGTTTTTTATTTCGTATTAATTATGCCTATTTAACCGCGTGACTTAAGCTGTTATGTGAGTCTTCTGACCAATGGCTATATTACTATATTATAAAATAATAAACGTTTATTAAACGTCGATCAAACGTTTAGAATAACGACTTATATTAGTCAATATTGTAGACCTTTGATCGACGTTTACTAAACGTAAATATTAAAAGCTTTAAAGCGTAAATTTTAAATCTACGAGTGATTACATTAAATTAAGTCGATATTCTAAAACCTTCTATTGCATTATTCTACGTTAGATCGACGTTTAGTAATCGTATATATAAAAAAGTTTGAAATATACATTTCAAATCAAGCGTCGATTTTCGTCAATAATAGGTCGCTAAACGTTTTATCCATTTTTCGACCGATTTTGACTAAATATTGACCAATTCTGAACCAATCTGTATTTACTGGGATTATTTAAACCTATTTATTATTTTAAGTCCAAAGTGTTTCTGAAAATAAAAGTATTCTCTTTGTCAATAAACAATAAATTTGTTTAGAATAATGCAATAGAAGGTTTTAGGATATTTGAGTTCTGTTTTTAGAATAGAAAAACGCAATAACAATTTATTTAAAAAAAAAAAAAATGTTAAAAAATAAAACAAATATTTAATAAAGTTTCATAAAAACAAGCAAAAATCAAACTTAAATCAAAGTTATCAATAGCAACAAAAAAAGAATTTCCTTGCAATAAACATTCATTAAAAAAACAAACAAGTATTAAAGAAACAAAAGAACTAATTATATTTCAATTCAACAATTAGATTTCTTAAATGTTTTTTGTTATTGATGTAGAAAAATTAAGAGATAAAAAAATCAACATTAAAAAAACGTTGCTTACTTTAGAAATAGCTAGAAAAGTGCGTAAAATCAATAAAACCCGCATTTATTTTATGACTCAACTTACCTCAGGCAATTTGTTGCAACTTACCCCGTAGGCATCATGATCACAAAAAATTTCTTTAGTGTAAATAATTATATATATTGATGAGAGTAATCAATGTATATAATTATTTACATTAAATAAATCTAATTTTTTAAAATCTTTTTTGAGAAAGATTTTTTTAACTTACCATTATTTTATTAAGGTCATACATCTCTAAGTTTACAGTGAAACCCAACAAACTTCGAAAACAAAAATTAGAATTTTATATCGAAAAACAAAATTACCTATAACTTTTGAAATTTTTAATTTATTATTGTAAGTTTTTTATATCTGACATGTTATAATTATAGTTATATAATGTAAAAAAAAGTTTAGGAATAATATATAAAAACCATTCTATAAAACGTATTATTGCAACTTACCCCTGTTACAACTAGCTTCGGTCTCCCCTATATTAATTTTTTCCCCTTCGACTCACTGTTACAACGGTGAGTCAAAAGAACGCTTTTCAACAAAAACAAAACAAAACAAAAAAAATTATCGTCGCGAACAAAATAGCGCTAGAGCCAAAACACATATAAAAATAGTTTTTGCACTATTTTGTAGGAAATATAATTTGCATTTCGATCGTGTATTTTCTGATAAAACCGCACACTCGATTAATTACTTAGTTTAGTTTTTCGTAAGTGGCAAAGCGTTTTATTTAATTAACAAGTCCAGTTTAATTAAAAATAAATTATTATTTTGCTTGTCAATACAATCATCACTCATTCATTAAAAATGAATTATTTTGTTTTTCTTAATATAATTATTTCTCAAAATTCAAAATGACAACTAAAAAAGGTACAAGGAAGATGATATTGAGGAAGGTTGCGTAAGATGAGCAAGTTCCTAAGATGGTATAACCTCTTTTACGGGTAGACTAATGATTGTTTCGCAAACTTTTTTGGTTAAGGATATTCATGCAAGTTCGACGGTGTTATTTATTTTAATTTCTTGGTTATATATTTAATATTCTGTGATCGTTTTACTGTTAAAAAAATTTACCCTCCCCGTTATAATATTTTATTACTCAATATTTTGTAATTATGTCAGAACGAAACAAGATCATCAAAAATTTATTACATCTTCAATATTTTATGCTTATCTACTGCTAATTCCATGGGTTACATGAGGTAATACATATGCTGTTGTCATGCTATTTAAATTATAATACTACTTGGTGAAGTTGGTTAAGATGATACGTTTTTAGGCGCTCAAGATGAGATGCACTTTTTATTAAGAAAAGCGTGTTTTTTTAAAGTTATTCTCCTCGGAGTTTTATTTTGGTATTTCAAGAGCGAAAGTTTTTAGAAAAATTAGTATCGTTAATTTTTAGAGATAAGAAAGATTTATGATTATTTTTTTTTATGGTTGAGATAATTACTTTTTACTTAGGTAGAGTAAAACCGGGTCAAACCGTATAACCGTATCCCACACCGTATCATTCCGCACACTGATCGAAATTATCAAATAAAAACGAAACGAATATGGCTATGAAAAAAATAAATATAGATTCAAACACAGAACTATCTCCTCTATTCGAATTGATAAAATTATATGCCATTCAATTATACAACTTTATCAGGGGGTCAAAATTTTTTATATATTCTTTTTCGTTGCGAACAAAATAGCGCTTTTGAAACTGATATAAAAATAAATTTAGCACTATCTTCTTGGAAATTTAATTTTAATTCTGATAGTATAATTTGTATGCAACTAGGACAAAAAGTTAAATAAAAAATCAAAATAGTAAAAAAAACTTTCTTTTCTGATAAGACCGCACACTCGATTAATTACTTAGTTTAATTTTTCGCAAGTGACTAAGCGCCTATCTTAATCTAAATAACTTAGTGCGAACTCCAGTTTAATTATGAATGAAATATAATGTTATTTGTTAATATAATCATCTCTTACTCATTAAAAACCAATTATTATATTATTTCTCAATATAATCATTACTCACTCAATTCAATTTAACTCACTCACTTTAACATGTCAACTAAAAAAACAAAAGCATACAAGAAAGACGATATACTAGCCGAATTAAAAGATATGAAAGAAAATAAAACATCACTGAGAAAAGCTGCATTCAAACAACAACAAAGGCTTCCAAGGCTCAGGTACAATAACGGTACTCTCAAATGAAACAGAAAGATTGATGGTGCATGCGTTCCAATTACTCGGAGACTGGGGTTATGGTTTAACCCGAAATAAAAGCCTAGAATTTTTATGTAGCTACCTTGAACGCGAAGATCAATTGCACTTATTCAAAAATGGCAAGCCTAGTAAAGACTAGTTTTATGCCTTCATAAAGAGATGGTCAAAAGAAATTTCAACAAGAAAAGCGGATAACTTAGCATTTAAAAGAGTCGCTTCTAGTACGCCAAAAGTAATTAATCGTTATTTGAATGCGTCGCCAAGCAATATCAACAGACTGGTATAACTTCTGTGTCGCATAATTGGAAATGCGATGAAACAGGTTTTTCGGGTGATCAAGGCAAAACAACCGTAGTGTGTCGAAAAGAGACAAGACTTTAGAAGCTTTAGAAGCGGTATTGCTGTGCAAAAAACACAATATAATCTTGATTTGCCTACCAGAGCATTCTTCACATATTCTATAACCATTGGATAGAGGTGTCTATTGTCATGTCAAATAAGCATGGAAAGAAATTTTACAAAGTATTACAAAGATTCAAAATGTAAAAATTTAGATAAATAAAATTCTTGACCGTTGCTCAAACTGCTTTACAAGAGTGGTAAATGTTTTAAACGCTTGCACGCAATAGCTGGTTTCCAGTACACTGGCTTATTTCCACTTAATAAAAACAACATAAATCATAAAGCATTAGCAATCGCACAAACGTTTAATCCACCTTCATCAACTTTAGCAGCCTACGCAGCGCCTATACCATCTTGCTCAGACACAGCTTCATCATCTACAACAGCCGCCACAGCACTTACTCGAACTAAACACCGATTACCATTTTTCACAACTACACCAGCTTCAAGTTTTGATAGGTATCAAGCATGTGTTGAGCGTTGCAAAAGCAGTATCTTGATTTAGTTGAAGTAGTTTTTTCAAAACAGAAATTAATCGCATGTTAAGAAATCAAAGCAGTGCAAAATGTCAAAACTTGGCGGAAAATGTATTACCGAAAAAAATGTGATCGATATCCTCAAACAAAAAGATAAAGAAAAAGCAACAAAGAAAGCCGTAAAAGTTGCCAAACTTAACGCAAAGCGTACACTCTCTCTGCCAAGTACTCAAATACCTGAGCATAACAATGCTGAGCAACCTCAGCAAAACAATAATGAAGAATAAGTACCAGCAGCCAAACGAATAAAAGTTGCAAAGTGTAAAAAGTGTAGAGTACTGTTACACACAGTAATGTTGCAATGCGAAAATTTGATGAGTCAGGAACAGTTGTGGAAAGAAACATGTTTACCAAACAAATGTGTAGTTTGAACTAAATTTTTTTGTTGCAAAAAAAGTAAAAATTTTAATATAGTTTCATAAATATAAGTCGTGTTAAAAAAAATAAGAAAGAAAAAGTTAAAATTTAAAAATTTCAATGTTTTCTCAAGTGTACGGTTTTATCAGAACGGCGCCTAAAACCCCACAATTTTTTTTCTTTACATTCAATATTTTCGATAATTTTTTTTTTTTTAACATATATTTTCGTTATCCTATTTAGATTTTTTTTTACCTATTTAAGAAAAATAAATAAAAATGAAAAATGAAAAATAATAAGATGATTTTATTTTTATTGATAAGTTTGCGGTTTGACCCGGTTTTACTCTATAGCCCTTGAAGATACAATTATATTTAATGTTTTTTTTGTGATTATTTTTTTGTTATTCGGAGTGTTTTTGAATTCCATTAAAAAAAGCTCGTCTTAGGAAACTGGTTTTTTAAGATGAGCTGATTGGGTGTGTTGAAAATAACGCAATTTTTGGTATGAAGATTTTTTTTAATGAACTATTCGTTTATATTCTTTAAGAGGAAAGATTAAATTATGATAATTCGCAAAAATAAATATAAATCTTATGATATTTTGGCTGCAAAAAAACAATACACTGTTAACATGTTCAAGATACGCAACCTTCCCCTACTAATTGCGTTTAATGATATGAAAGAAAACAATACGTCACTAAGCACTAGTCAAATGTAGTAGGTTTAGGTTGAAAATTTGATCACTTCAAAAATTTTAGTTTCATGATATTAAGGAATGGTAAACTGATTGATTTATGAAGAGAGCGAATTGTTTGGCGTACATCCTGACGAAAAAATCAACTTTTTCGGGAATTGGGGCAAATTTTCCCCATCCCCAAATTTAAAAAAAATATTTTTGGGAAATATTTTATAACTATTATATTTCTTCAAAAAATATTTTAGTTTTTACTTGTTAAAATATAAAAAAAGTCCTGAACTGCAAATCTAAATGATTTTTAAATAGATTTATAGAGTATTAAAAGAACAAATATGTATAATATAATACAATTATAATGTCCAAGACATGATAAAATATAACTAGAATATAATAAAATAAGAAAGTTCATTGAAAATTGAGGATCAAGCTCATAAACAAAATTAGACTTATGAATAAACTTATAGATAAAGCAATATGATTTATAAATGAATTTATAGAGTATTAAAATAACAAATATTGTACAAAATATAATAAAAAAAGTATAATTTACAAAACATATACAATATTACATAAAAGATAAGTAATCGTATTATAATAAGAAAATCATATATATATATATATATGTGTATATATATATATATATATATATATATATATATATATATATATATATATATATATATATATATATATATATATATATATATATATATATATATATATATATATATATATATATATATATACATATCGTCCCCTCAGTATTATCTTGTTCTATCTACAAATTTTTTTTTTTTGCAAAAAACAATTTTTATTGTTTAAAAAAGTATAATGTATTATTTCCACTTATCAATAAATTATTACCTTCTCTGCTTCGTCAAGATTTATTCAATTTGACTTTGTTCTAATTACAATTTTATGTATTTTGTTAGTTTTATCTTATTCTATTTCACTTTTTTAAAACATTTTAGTATTATAATGTTCTAATGCCCAAATCTGCAAATCAATGTTGTAGCGCAAGTCACGTGACTTTTTATTTTGATATTTTCAAAATGTCGTCAAGTTTATTGGTTTAGTTACAAAAGAAACAGTTGACTTTGAATTACTTAATACCGACTCGTAAGTAGTTTCTATTACTATGGTAATTTTAAAATTTGAAAATAAAAAGGAAAATTTTATTTTTCCGATAATTGGATTCCATTTTATGTTCTTTTAACGATAAAATAGTCAACTATTATATCGTGCATTATCAACTATTATATAAATATCGTGCATTAAAGGGTTAAAATAACTTAAGACTAGCTCTCATACACAGTACTGTAGTTAACTAACTATAAATCTATATGTATAACTATATATATATAACTATATGTATAACTATATATATTGTGCCTTTAAATAACTATATATATATTGTGCAAAGCCTTTAAGTAAGACTAAATTCTTTATATTATTTATTTCCTAACTGTAAAAAAATAACTTATATTACCCTGCTAATTACGATGCTTATGAAATTCCAATTGTCATTAATTTTTGATTTTTTTTTAATATTATGTTGTTTTTAAATGTAGCTAAAGTTTATACTTTTTATTTCTACAGTGTCAATTCAAGTTTCCACAATAAGCTACTACATACGGATTTAGAAATAGTTGTGCCAATAGAGCAACTCTCGACAAAAAAAAAAGTTGGACGTAAAAGAACCAGAAATCCAGATAGCTGGAAATGCAATGTCAATAAAAAAAGGCGTCAAGCTGGCCAGGAGTATAAAAGCAGGAATAAAGTGATAAGGAGAAAGAGAGAGATCAATAATGAGAAGGACTGTACTAACTGTAAATTTAAATGCCACATTTATTTTCCGCAAGAGCAACGGGAGTTACTGTTTAACAAATTTTGGGGACTCAATAATGACCTCAAAGCACACTTTTAAAGTGAAAATACAACACGTATTGTGAAAAAAACTAAACGAACACTTGCAATTTCATCGAGGCGGCAATACTCATTTGCCTACTTTTTTCACCTGGCAGGGATTCCCATCAGAGTTTGCAAACCTTTCTTTTTAAACACTCTTGACATAAGCCAACAAAGAATTTCATATTTTTATAAACATTTCCAAACAGATACAAACACGCCTACCCCAAGAAAACAAGGTAAACATACAAAAAAGAAAATTCCTGACGCGGTCAGAGATGGCGTTAGGAAACACATATATAGTATTCCGGTTATAGACTCGCACTATTGCCGTGCTAATACAAATAGAAAATACTTTGAGTCTGAATTGTCTATTAGTCGACTGTATGAGCTTTACCAAGATTTTTGTCAGCAAAAACGATTTCAACCGGCTAAAAAGCACTTATACTCTGAAATTTTTTTAACTGAGTTCAATATTTCTTTCCAGCAAAGAAAAAAAGATAGGTGTGATAAGTGTGAAATTTTTAAAATCAAAAGTGCTGAAGGTATTTTAAGTGATTGTGAACGGGCTCAGCATCTAAGTCATATTGAACAAAAAGAAGATGCACGCGAAGAGCGCAAAAAAGACAGACAGTCAGAATATCCTGTTCTCTGTTTTGATTTACAAAATGTTTTAACAGTTCCCAAGGCTGAGATATCCAACTTCTTTTATCTTAGGAAGCTGTCTGTTTATAACATGACAGCACATCTTTCTTTAGATTAAGATGTTTATTGTTGTATCTGGTCTGAAAGCCAATCTGGCAGAGCCGGAAATGATTTGGCATCTGCAATCCTACGAATTTTAGAATCTGTGCTTACCACCCATCCACAACTTAAGAACCTCATTTTATGGTCAGATTCTTGCGTTCCGCAAAATAGAAACAGTATTATGAGCACGGCAATAAAGCATTTTTTAAATGCTCATCCCGATGTTGAATCTATCACTCAAAAGTTTTCTGCAAGCGGACATGGCTGTGTTCAAGAGGTTGATGCGGTTCATAGCAGCATTGACCAAAAATTAAAAAAAACTGAGGTATACAGTCCACTGGGTCTGATCAGAATACTAAAGTCTGTTAGGCGACAGAAACCTTTCAATATCCTGCAAATGAAAGATGTTGATTTTTTAAATATTCAAGCTGGAGCTAAAAGCTATAACTTTACCAAAGTACCCTTTACTCAAGTAAAGCAATTAAAATACTATTCCAATCATCCTTTTACTGTTTCATTTAAAACAAAACATGCAGACGGCTTCACCTCAGTTTTTGCAGGTGCCCAATCATTAAGAAAAAAGAAATCTACAGCATATCCCATAACTGCAACAAAACTGTCAATTCAGACCAAAAAAAGGCACTTACTTTCAAAAGAAAAGAATGAAGATATTAAAAAAATGATGCCCTACATGCCTGAGATTGATAGAAATTATATGGCAACTCTTTGTGTTTAGTAATTCATGTGCATCTCCCATGTACTTTTCTTAATTATTTTTATGTCTTAATATAATTGTTTCATGAAAAAAAAAATGTTTTACTTGAACACAACCAAATAATGTCTAAAGCAGGGGTGGATCCAGGTCATTTTCCTAGGGGGGAGGGGGTTATATGACCAAAAAAAATGATTTTTTCAGCTAAAACCACTGTTTCATTTGATCATTTTTCTAACTAAGTTCAATAATTCTTTCCGGCAAAGAAAAAAAGATAGGTGAAGTTAGTGTAAATTTTTTAAAATCAAAAGTGCTGAAGGTACTTTAAATGATTGTGAACGGGCTCAGCATCTAAGTCATATTGAACAAAAATAAGATGCACGCGAAGAGCGTAAAAAATGCTTATAAATTAGTTTACTAATAAATATATTAAATGTGTATATAACTAACTTTTTTTTGCCAAAAATTCAAATGTTGCAAAATAATATTTTGTATTTTTATTTTTTTTTTAATTTCTATCAATAATATTTTGAAGATTGATAATTCTTAAGATGGAGGGGGGGTGGGTGGGGAGGGGATACTCCCATCTTTGTATCCGTCCTTGGTAAGAAATACATTCAAAACATTCACCAAATAAGACATTTGTGCATGTTTGGACAAACTATAATTAAAAAAACCCAAAGAAATTGACATAGAACATTATACAATTTTTGTATTTTGTAAAGTTTGTCAGTAATTTGTTCTCAAATTTCTTCAAACTTCAATCTCAAAAGTCAAAAATCATTTTTTTAAACACTAAATACACAATAATTTTCTAAAAATGGTTTATAAGGGTATTATATATTGACCTTGACAATTTTATAATAACAAAATTTGGTGCAAAGTTTATTTTGAACATTTTTAGGGCTTTTGAAAATTCAAATGCCTTTTTTTCAAAACCATAGTTTAGCGACATAGAACAAGATAATACTGAGGGGACGATATATATATCAGAGAGATATGGAATACATATTTACCTTTAAATCTTGGAAGTAATCTAATTCTCTTAGACGCGAGCAACCAATTTTCTAATGTTACAATAGATTTGGCATTTTTTGGCACATTATAGGTAAACCTTGCAGCTTGAACATAAACCTGTTGGGCTAGAAAGTAGATCTGGGTTGTAGTTGCTGTTTGCATACATCTAAACTACATTTAGGAACTGAGTTCCAGGTTCAAGCGTAGAACATTTTAATTTTTTTTTCCCAAAAAAAGCACAAATAATCTTGCGAGACAGTTAAAGGTTCTCTATGTTTATAAGGCATGTCACTGATATATATATATTATTCTATTGATATGTCAGTAAATATATATATATATATATATATATATATATATATATATATATATATATATATATATATATATATATATATATATTTAATATTAATGCAAAATAAGTAGTGTCAAAATATTTTTAAGTTAGAAAAAAAATAATTATAAATTATCATAAATAATTTAAACTTTATCAAAAACATTTTCATAAACACCAAAATATTTTTTCTACAAATTCTACAAAAAGAAAGTTGAAAAAAAGTTATAAAAAATTGTCACAATTTTTTAGGTAGGGGGAAAATTTGCCCCAATTCCCTAAAAGTTGATTTTCTAGTCAGGATGTACGCCAAACAATTCGTTCTTTTCATAGGTCAGTCAGTTTACCATTCTTTAATATCATGAAACTAAAATTTTTGAAGTAATCAAATTTTTAACCTAAACCCACTACATTTGACTAGTGTTAGAAAAGCTGCATTCAAACATGGCGTTCCAGTGTTAACACTTAAAGATCGAAAAGACAACAATAATTAAGGTTTCCATCGCTCACGTACAACAACGGTACTCTCAAATGAAACAGAAAGAAAGAAGGTTTATACATTCTAATCACTTGGTTAATAAGGTTATGATTAAACGTGTAATAAACTCCTCGAATTCGTAACCTTGAATGCGAAGATCAATTTCGCTTTTTCAAATGGCAATAGATTAAATGGTAAGCTTGGCAAATGTAGATTTTATGCTTTTATAAAGAGATAGTTAAAAAAAGTTCAACAAAGCAAGCCGAAAGCTTAGTATTTAATAGAGTCGCTTCTTCTAACAAAGTTGCTTTTACGCCAGAAATAATTGATCGTTTTTTTGAATGAAATGTGGAAAGAAATTTTTAGCAAATATTGCAATGACTCAAAATGTAAGAACTAATTTATTAAAATTTACCAGATTGATAAATGTTTTATATGCTTGCTTGCAATCGCTGGTTTTCTAGACGCTATCTTATTATCATCCAATAAAAACAACATAATATAAAAAGCATTAGCAATCACACAAACTTTTAATTCACCATCATCATCTTCAACAGCCGCCTCAGCACCTATACCACCTTCCTCAGTGACAACTTCAACATCTTCAACCGAGCCGGCTGAAAAATAATAATGAAGAACAAATACCTGCAGCCAAACGATAATAAGTTGCAAACGTAAAATGTGTAGAGTACTATTACGTAAAAAGTGTAGAGTACTATCTACATACAGAAATGTTACTATGTGATAATTTGATGTGTCGGGAATAGTTGTGCAAAGAAACATATTTTACAAAAATGCAAAAATTAAATATAGCTTCTTAAATATAAGTTGTTTTAAAAAGATATTAATAATAATAATAAAAAAATTAAATTTAAAAGTAAATTCATGTTTTCTCAAGTGTGCGGTTTTATCAAAACTTTGCTTTAGCCGCTTGTTTATTTAGGCGGCTTATTTATTCAATTTAATTTTTTATATTAATAATTTATTATTATTTTTATCAAAATGACTCTCTATAAATACAAGCAAATAAAATAGTTCAAAATTAAGCAATTATTTAGGAAAATAAAAATAACATAAAGAAGATCATTTATATATATATATATATATATATATATATATATATATATATATATATATATATATATATATATATATATATATATATATATATATATATATACATATATATATATATATAAATATATTTATATATGGGGCGGATGCAGCATTTTTTTTAAATAATTGCTGACATAAATCAATATCATTAGTCGCGATTTTTCTTTTCTTTCTTTTTTGTTTTGTTTGTTTATTGTTTTATCTAATTTATTTATGGTATTACCTATTAATTAGGATCTTATTTTAATGTTAATACTTTTTTTTTAATTTTATTTAGGTGCCCCAAGAAGTCCTTACGGTCTTATCACAGAGCACCGCGGAAGAGCATTTAATAGGAAGTTCATGCCTCGTTCTTAACCCATGTCGCAAAGCTTGCCTAGAGGTGGGGTTTAAACCACGGATCATTTGTTTCTGAGGTAAATGCGCTACCACTGCGCCACGGCTGCTTATAAACATCTATCTTATTTCTTAGTTTATACTTTATACTCTTGGAAAAAATTTTGTAAAAAATATATATTGTAAAAGGGTACTCGACGATAAGATAAAAATAATGTCTTCTTCTTGCTCCGGCCATTAATATTATTCGTAATTTTATGCAGGTTGTAACATTTATTCAACGCAAAATGTAATGATCAAAAAAAAAAAAAAAAAAAAATCAACATTTCCGCACTATCCTTGTATATAAATGAATACCTGAAATTTTTCATGAAGCTAAAGTGAGACGATATATACGGTAGGGATGCATTCTCTAGTTAGGTAAACTGACCTATATCTGTCCACGTCCTAATTCTGGCCGATTTTCAAAAGCGCTAAAATCTCTAATAAAGAGTAGGCTTGTCCTATTATAAAAAAAATAAAAAAATAAAAATTTTAGCTCCGTAATTTTTTAAAATATTCAGTTTAAAATTTACGAAGACTTCCCGATGCTTCGAAAATATACTTGAAATGTTTAATAAACTTTTTGTCTCCGTAAACTCAACGTGTGGTATTTTCAAAGTTTTTATGATTACATTTGAATTCTTAAACGTTTATAAACGACTTGAATTGCATGTAATATTGGAAAATGTTAAAACTGGATGATATCAATAATTATTTTTTAATTTGTGAAGTTCTATATATAATCAGAGTTAAGTTTAAATGGCCAGAAATAGGTCTTTTAGCTAGCATCTAAAAAATTGGTATCTAAACACATGTTAACTTTTTATTTTTTTAAAAACTTTATATAATTGTATTTATGATTAAGTAACTTAGTAAAATCCAAATTTGTTTGCTTATATTAAGCAATGCGAATATATTTTTTTAAACAAAGGCAAAGTGGGTAGAAATTGTTGAGTTTACCCTAAGCGCATATGCATTGTGTTCAATCACTGGAATAAAGCTCTCAACACCAAACATCTGGTTGGGTTACATTTGAGTGGAAGGTGTGTGTCAACAGTCTGAGGAAGAAGCCGCGCATTTCGAATTTCTAACAAGTTATCAAATATTTCTGTGTTCCAGCTTTCTCTGCTCCTTTATGCTCATTATCTTCAAAACATTTAAAACATTCGGCATGACAAACGTCTTAAGTAATTGTATACTGACTGCCATGGTATTCATAATTTTTTTTTTTTTTTTTGTTTATTTGTTATTTTGTTTACTTATTTAGTTTTTTGTTTTTTCTATTGAAAAAAGACATTTGCTATCTGCGAAGTCATTGTATATCAATAAGATAGTGCAAAACAAAATTTCTATTAATCTTTCATAATTACCAAATAATTTTTATACAAATTCTGTTTTTATTTTTAATTTTTTTAAGAATGGATTATTGTATTAAATATGAATGTAATAAATATGGATTATTGTATTAAATACTTTTTATAGTATTATCCTCTATTATAGAGGAAGGCTGCATAAGTTGAGCACGTTAACATTGCATTGTTTTTTGCAGCCGAAATATTATAATATTTATATTTATTTTTGCAGATTTTCATAATTTAGTCTTTCCTCTTAAAGAATATAAATGAACAATTGATTAAAAGTTGTCTCGGGACTATGCTTGTAACCGACAATAAAAAAAAACAAGCTTCACTGGACAAAAAACAACAAAATTCACTGAAATGATTTTTATTAAAACAGTAAAAAAATAATTATTCTAAGGATATGCTACATAATTTTAACCACTAGTCATTGTAATTATACAACAAAAGGTTCATTGAAACTCAGTAATTAAAAAAGAACCAATTTATTTTAAAAGCATATGTTAGTTTAAGCTTCTTTTCTTGCTTCAAATTATAACACGATATTTGATCAAAAAGACAACTAAAACAATTTTTAAAAAATCAAAAAAAATGTTTTCTAAATTATTAAAGCCTAAAATTTCATTAGTTTATATCACAATTCCATTCATTCTTGTAATACTCCATTCATTTAATATGAATTTTAAAAATCTGCCATTACGTTGCGCCATTTTTAATGTTTATACTAAAAATGGCAAACTATTTATGGGTTAAATATAGACATATAATACATGTTTATAGAAGTTTTTGGAGCCAAGGATTTTATTTTTGGACTCCATTTTAATTTTGAAGTGGTTACCACACAAGTGATTGTTTTAGAGGTTGTCAAGGGTGGTCGTAGGGTTTCTCGATGGTGTTTAAATTAGATAAGACATGTTGTATATCTAAATATAGGTAATTGCGGTTAGGAAATTTGAAAATGGGTATATTTGGTCTTCAGGAGTGGTCATGACCTCTCAGGTGATTATTTTAGGGATGGTCAAGGGTGGTCTTGATGGTTTTTCAATTAGATGGTACATATTGTTTGTCTAAATATTGGTAATTAATATCAGGAAAATCAAATCCGGCCATAATTAGTCTCCAGGAGTAGTTATGATTGGTCATGTAGTTGTGGTCACGGTTTGTCAAGACATTTGCGTGATTTTTATTTATTATGTACTTAATTTATTTGATATTGTGAATATAAACAAATAATGTTCAATAAAGTTGAACTTTATTAACATATTTTTATTTATATGTATGTATAAGAATCTAGGTGATGACATACATCATAAGTACACTTACATTAGTATATCAAGAGCCCCTTGGCCTTCTCAGGTTGATTGGAGTTGTTGACTTCTCCCTGACTCCTCTATATTCTATACACCTTAGTAACGTAGCTTCAAAGCATTTTCATCATAAGATCATAACTTGTTTGAAGACTGGAGAATTTCATTGTGTAGTGCTCTCTGTTGTTTTTTGTTGAAATGACTATTTTTCACAATTGAATTACTGTATTTCCATTTTATGGGCGTTTTTTAAATGAACAAAACACATGTGACCCATTTAATGTACATTTTTCTAGATGATAATGGCATTACAGAAAAGTTATTTAGTCGACATTAAAACTAAAAGTACTAGATAATGTAGTTTTCTCGCTTTCAACACGAAAAGAAATTAAAAAACTTTTTTTCTCGTAAACAAACTTTTCTTAACTCTTTACTAAACTTTATATTTACATAAATAAAAATTTTGCATACATAAATACAAATATTAATATTCTCTTCAATGACGGATCCAGCATTTTTTGGTGTTTGAGATAGCTAACTTCCAGACATGGAGTAAACTCCAAACGTTTGTATGTTTATATTTATGTCATATAACGATGCTTTTCAAAAAGTTGCGATGATTGGAGACTGGGAGCAAAAAAACCCCAAAATAACGAAGTTTGAACTAATGGATGCTGCTCGTTCAATTGCTGTTTGACATCTGTCAGGTTGGATGCAAAGGAATGTATTCGGTACCTGGTTTCATATTATGCCACTTTTTACACATATTTATATATATTGAATATTACCATAAATTCGGATAAAATTAGTTTTGTTACGACTATTAAATAATTCATCTGTCGACTACATCGGCTAATATATTTTCTCAAGACGACTAAAATCGACTAATACATTATAAAAATCGACTAAAAGTTGATTTAGTATATTTAGTTTTCCTTTTTTTTTGATGCAGTTACTAAGGTACTCCTAGAAGTCTTTACGGTCTTATTACAGAGCACCGGAGAAAGTCTAAAAATACTGCTAAGGGATCGTCCACAAATTATGTGACGCAAACTTTCACAATTTTTTGTGTCCGCAAAAAGTTAACTAAGAAAAAGTGTGAAGGTAAGTGTTAAAATAAATTTTCATATTTCTTTTTCTTATCTTAATATATTATATTCATTTCAATATTTTATATTGAAATAAGAAAAAAAAATATGAAAATTTATTTTAACACTTACCTTCACACAAGCAGAAAAACACTAGGCCGCACTAGGCAGCACATGTGATCTACTTTAATTTACACTCTCATATATAGATAAAAATTACAGCCAAATTTTCTGAGCTCAGCTGAGCGCAGTCGGTGCGAGGCTTTTTATTATAAATGATATCCAATCGTAGATTTTGCTTTAAAAACTGAAGAAGACCTATAAAGAACAGTTTTAATCATTTAAATCTTGTTAAAATCTTTTTTAAATAGCACTTTTAATGCTATTGTGAAAAGTTATAGTACATTTTATGAAGGAGGAGGGAACAAATAAGGATTTGGAGGCTGAAAAAATAAAATTTGATGGCACAAAATTACCTGACGTATTCATGCATGTTTCCACTTTAACCAAGTCCCTATTCTCAATGGAAGTAAAGCATCCAAGCTGCTTTTTCCACAAATAACCAACGCTTTGATAACTTATTTTGAAGGGTAGTGATGCGCATTCCATCGACATAATAAACATAATCTAGAAAAAAGTGACGTTTTTTCTGCAATAATTACAATAGACATTTTAATAATAACTTAATTAAAGCTCTGTGCTCCCGCTGAGAAGTTGGCTCTGGCATTCTTACATATAAGTTCGGTTGTCGAGCCAAAAATCCGCGAAACCTATTAGCACCAGCTTGTTTATTTTTGAAACTAAACCTTTTATGGAGATTTTTTTAATTAATTAATTTATTTTCGTCAAAAAAAAGAATACAATGCCGTTTTATACAAATAAAATCTACATGACCGGGGCTAAAAGAATACAATATTTGCCTTATCACTAAGCCCCGACGTACTTTCATCAGCAAGGCAAAGTTGTTTATATCACACTAGTCCAAAATGGCTCACTTGAACTTTAGTTTCCGAAGAAACCCTTTGGGGCAACTAAAGTACATATGCTCCCATTTCGAAAAATACAAAAATTGAAATCAAACTATTTTTTCCGAGAAAGAAAATTGGTCTTGAATTTTTAACATTTTATGAAGAAATGCCGGTTGACATAATTATTGAAAAAAATAATTTTGACTCATTCTAAATTGGAAATACCATCGAAATGTTTCTGTTTGTAACATATTTGTGTGCTGGAACATACCGTTATTATGTGTATGGGTTAAGGAAAATCCTTAGTTTAAAAAAAAAAATTAGTGTACTAATGTTTTTTTTTAAACTTAGTTAGTTGTAGAAATTATGTTTGAATATAACAAAAGCATAATATTCATAATATTGAGTCTTTTTTATCACAATTAAGTTAAAATGATAACCACTAAACAATTTTAGTTCACATTTATTCTTCCAAACAAATAAAAATCACATTGATTATTTCTTTTTACATTCTACAAATGTTTGCAGTTAAATTCGACCACTGATGTTTCCAATTTCATTCCATATTCTGGGTGATAAGAGGGCCTTTTAAATCTAGTCCAATGAACACTGAAGCTGCAATGAACAGACTCAGGTACTTGTTTGCTGTAACGCCCCAAAGACTCTTTTCTCTGAGCAACAAAGTCTTGAATGTGATAAAAAAACTGAATTAACCTTTGGAGTGACACTGACCATTGTAAGTTAAAAATAGGAGCTTTTAAACCAGTTGATTTTATCAATATAGCTTTCATCCAGTGCATTGCCAAAGCAAACTGGAACAACAGAATCAAATTTCCGGAATGTGCCAATGATGGGAAATGTTTCAAAAGTGCAATTTTTCTCAGCAAGTTGTTGCAATACATCAATGTTTTTCAAAAGTTTGTGACACTCATTTGCAGCAAATTGACCTCCATGAAAAGGCTGATATTTGATGTGAAGAGCTGATGGCCATTCATCAGCCTTTGACCAGCGGTCCTTCAGTGCTTTGTAGAGGTGATTAACAACACCCAGGAGTAGATGAAGTTCCATTGGAGGAATAACGTCAAAGACAAGCATTCCATCTTCCACAGAGATAACGGGTGATGCGGAAGTTATCGGACAAAATAAAAACGTCAATAACTTATCTATAAATAAAAAAACAAACTACTATTATATTTTTTTTAAATAAAACATTTATCTTTTAATAAAAATGTAGTATTTTTTATATGAAAAAACGCCACCATATGCAATTGATCTCAATTTTGCTATGACACCTTTCATATGCGACTGTAAAAAGTTTAAATCAATTTCTTGTAGTTTTAGTTTAATGCGATCAATCAAAACTTGCCCTGTTGAAGCTTGCCAATCTCCCTCGTAAACCTTTTGTGCCAAATGTCTCCAAAAATTTTCAATTGATCGTGCTTGAGGCACATTTGGGGGATTGGATTCTTTATCAACGTAATAGACATATTGGTCCATCCAATTTAGAGAATCTTTAGAATAATGAGAACTTGCTAAATCTGGCCAAAATAAAAAGTTAAAGTCTCCATGATACTTGTGAATAAATGGAAGAAGTCGTTTTTCTAAACATTCATTAAGATAGATTGATGAATTAATGGCTACAGCCTTTGAAGTGCGAAACAATGGCTCGGACATACCACGGTCAGATATGGCTATCTACATTAATGATTTTTTTGAAAATTTCTCTTTTCCTATAAAACGAACACTTTCTGGGCATGTCTTTTTGTTGTTTGTGTAGTATCCAGAATTTCCAGGCATGTTGTCCCGTGCAAAATAAAAGTATTTTTCGTCATCGATGACTAGAAGCGATTTTGTGTTATAGAGTTGGTTAACTAGTTTCCTGCTTCTTTTCTTTGCCTTTATTTGTTGTTCTATAGTGTATTTTGGAGTCTTTTCATGTTTTCTATATTTAATATTCATTTTTTTTAACTGACGACCAATTGTCGATTGATTTACACCGAATTTAATAGCTATTTTTCTCTGACTGACCCCTTTTCGATTGTTGACAAGTCTCGTTAGTTCGGCTTTCTTTTCTCTAGTCCAGGATGTCGGACAACCAGGGTGTTTTCTATCAGAAAACGATTGAACAGTTTCAAGTCTTTTTAGGTTATCATATATTGTACTTTGAGCAAATCCTTCCTTTTCAAAATGATTTACGATTTTTTTTTTTTATATTAGGTTTATTTACAAAAAACATTTTTAGTCGCTTTCGAAAAGATTCTCGTTCAGCTGCATTTAACCTCATTTTAAATAATTGTGTTTCAAATAATAAAGTTTATATTTTATAGAACGTTTATGCCTACGCATAAAAGCACAAAAACTAATTATTATGCTCAAATAATGAAATTAGGATTTGTCCGATAACTTCCGCATCACCCGTTCAGGGGATCATGAATGACATTTTTGAACTGCTTTGCTTTTTTTAGATACTTGCCAGCATTTTCTATGGCTTTGAAAATGCTGGCAAGCATTTTTGAAAATGCTGGCAAGATAATTCTTTGGAAACGACTGTTACAAAATTAGCTAGTAATAACATGGCTTTTAATTCCAGCCTTGAAATTGTACTTTTACTTAAAGGAGAAACTCTAGATTTAGAAGTGACTAGACAAGTGCTGTAATTATTATCAGTGCAACATCTCAAATAAATACAACAACCATACGCTTTTAGACTTGCATCACTAAAGCCATATAATTCAAATTTGATATGATCTGGTTTATCAAACAATTTCACATACCACCTTGGCACACACACAAAGGGCACATAAATTAAATCACGAGCGATTTGATTCCACTCACTATAAATATCACCATCTATTATAGCATTCCAACCAAGTTTCAGTTTACAAATAGATTGAAACAATATTTTACATTTCACAATAGCAGGATTTAAAAGTCCTAACGGGTCAAAGAAGCTTGCAATAAATTTAAGAAAGTCTCTTTTTGTTGATTTAGTGTTAACAGTAGAAAGAAGTTCTTGAAACGAAAAAATAAAACAATCTTCTAGTTTATTCCATTTCAAACCTAAAACTTTTGAAAAATTTGAGCATAACTCTTTTGAATTTGACTCAAACTTCCTAAGATTAAAACCACCTTCTTTTAAACATAATTTGGATTTTTGATAAAAAATAAGTCCTTCAGAAACAGAATCACCACATGTATTTAAATCATATACATAAAGTAATTGAATCAATTTTTTGACAAACTCAGGATCTTTATCTAGATAATGTTCTGCATGAGTTAGAAGTGTTGCAGATAGTAAAAAGGGCAAAGATGTTACACCAAATAAAACTCTGCATTAACGATATGTACTTAACACAGCTGAATGATATTTAGTGTTATTTAAATCAAAAAAGTCATCATACCATATAAAACGCACAAAGTCACGGTGCTTTTCAGCTAACAATATATTTAAAAATGCTTTTTCATTATCCGCAATTAAGACAATTCGCTTTGAACGAAAACGTAGTGATACTCTAAATAAAGAAGTTGTAAGAGAAGGTCCAGAAAATGAACAATCATTCAATGAAGGGCCAGATACAGATGAACTTGCATCGAAGACTACACGTACTCTTGAAGTCTGTTTATCATCACGTATAATTGGTTGATGCGGTAATTAGTGGACATCACCAACATTGCTATCAAAATTGGACACTCGTTCAATAATGCCCTTGTTAATTGATCCTTGATAATTTAATTGTAAGATGTAAATAAATTTGAATCTTTCATAAACATTTTTTCCAATGCCAAAAACCTACTTTTGCTTAAATTATAATTATCACCTAACACTGAATGATCTAACTTAAATGGCAACTCAACTTCGTACCTTTGGCCATTAAACTTTATATTGTTTCGAAACTGATCACATAGGATTTCATCAATTACATTCATCTTTGTGTAATCCCATAGCAAATTAAACACTTTTTTAATTGCTTATTGGCTATTAACGAACTTAGATTCAATTTTTAAAACGTGTGTTGATAAAACAGTTGAATTATCTACCCTATCTCTTTCAACAATCATAGGTCAGCTAATAATGTACCCCATTTTTGATTTAATAGCTACTGGAGCACTAATTCCTCTAATGACCTGATTTTCCATAAATTTCCGGTAAAAATTAGCTCCCATCAATATATCAACAGGTAAAGTTTCATTTAATCTATTATCATCAGCCAACCTAAGACCTCTCAAATGACTATAGGTACTAGAAGCAATACCAATGTGCTGTCCAGTTAAAGGAGAGCAGATGACTTTAACAAAGTATTCTACTGCAATGTTATAACCATAAATACTTTTAAACACAATTTAACTCTGTCTAAGACCTCTGAAATACTACCATGTCCAAAGGTTTTGATGTAAATTTCTTTTTTGCACATCGTTTTTCATTTAAGTTTGGCACAGGCTGAAGTAGAAATATAACTGAACTGCGAACAATTATCAAACAAAAGCTGACAGATTGCATAACGTGAGTGGTCTTCATTTTCAACAGTTACTAATGCAGTTTGTAGCAAAACAGCTTAAGTTGGGAGAAGAGAAACACTGGCATTTGAGGTTAAATATCCATTATGTTTTTCATTATCAGATTTTGCATAAGCCTCTCGCTTGTTATTATTACAAATTAAGATATGTTGAAGACGACCACATTTAAAAGATTTAAAGGATAAAGGGCATTGACGACTAAAGTGACCTTCACAAAGACAACGAAAGCATCGCCTCTTCTCGCTCAAAACCTTCTTTTGAGCTGTAACGTTTGTAATAACTTGAGATTGATGAGGTTTGTGATTATTATTGCAGAATATGCATGAAAGTTGAATAGCAGTAAAATTATTCTTTGTAAAGGGTAAATTGTCATTATAATAACTATTTCATTCAAAATAGTTAGGTCACCTTTTATTTGATGCTCCCATAGAATAAAATATACTGACTGTGAACGGTAAAGTAGAAGGTTCAGAAGAGTTGTTACTTTGTTCACGTGCTCTCAATTCAGACTTCAGCACATCGAGCACATTTCTTATTTCCCAAGTTTCATTTTCATTTAGCTTACGACTAATAATAAGATTAAGGTCATCAGGCATTTTCTCAAGTAACACTAGGATTAACAAAGGACCATACATTGAAGAACTAATTCCAAGGTTTTCTAAACTGCGAACCTGGATTTCAATTACATCTAAAATTCTTCTTAAAGAGTTGACGTTGTTTATGTTAACTACACGCTCTAGAGATAATAGATTTTTCATGTGAGAAGATATCAATATTTGTTTATTTGAAAAACAATCTTTCAAAATGTCTAATGCAATTAAATAATTATCACTGGAAAGTGATAAGTCTGTAACAGCAGATAATGCTTGACCTCGGACTAAGTTTCGTAAATAAGTTATTTTTTGAATATTAGACAATTCATCATTTTTGTTTATAGCACAGTCAAAGCTTTCAAAAAAGGAATGCCAATTTTCTGTTTTACCATCAAATGGTTCAAGCTTTAATGCAGGGAGTTTAACCACCTTGTTAGTTTTAAATGTAGCAACAGAACTGGAATCGTTATTTATTGAATCAAATTCTTTAAGAAAGTATTAGTTTTTAAAATCTCACATTTAAAGTTTAGCATAAATTGAGTGGCAGTGTCATCATCGAGCTGTAACTCATTAACATCTTCAATTAGAACAGAAATCTCATCATCGAGTGTTTTAATTTTGACAAACTTTTCTGATGCAGTGTCTCGTAAGGTAATAAATTCATTTAAAAGTTCTACATTATCAGCTCTTATAAGTTCATTTGATTGATCAAATATTTTCATAATTGAATTTATGTTCATTGTACGAACTCGTCGTTTGGTAGTGAGATTAGATATCATAGAGCAAGTTTAAAATAAAAGAATTGTAATACTTGTCTTTAGCACAATAATTACTTTAATAGAAAAACGCCTATAATATTAACATATCACAGAAAAAACATAATAACAACTTAGCTGCAAGTATCTGAAAATATCTTTAGCATCCAAATGAATAAACTTTCAGCATAATCACTACTGTAACAATCTTTAAATCAAATAATTCTCCGTGAGCTCCATGTTGTCATTTCATTTTTTTTGTCTTCAAAATATGGTTAACTTAATATATAATAATTTTGTCCACTACTTTTTTATTCTTAAGAAGTTAATTGAAGAAACAATATTAAGACAACGTTCTCACTCAAGAAGTAAATATATAACAAAAAGAAATTACAAAGTCGCACGCTTTAAAAACAAAAAGCCGTAGCGATAAACGCGAGCGTTAAACAAGAAGTAATTACAGTATTTGGTTGCATTAATAAATAATGCAACATGCACCATGCAATATTTGCATAGTTTACATAACAATGTATGAGGGAGAAATAAAAGATTTTAAAACAGTTTTGTTTTAGTAATTGCTTAGCTTTGTATAGTATGCCAATATTTTTAAAAGTTTTATCTTCTATCGTTCTTATGTGTTCTCTCCATGTCAAGCTTTCGTCATGCATCTCTCCTAAAAACTTTAATGATGGCTCTTAAATTATTTTAGAGTTGCCAATATAAAGTTCAGGAAGTTTTAATGGAATATTTTCTTTATCGTGAATTCTATGAAAAAAAGTATACTTAATTTTATTTAAATTTATGGACAATTTGTTTGCCTTAAACCATTCCGCTAGATTTAAAAAATCCTTATTTACTATTTTAAATAAAAGGTTGGCATTTCCATTAGAATAAAATAAACTTGTGTCATCTGCAAATAAAACTGAGTTTAAAATGATTGAAAACTTATGGAAATTGTTTACATAAATAAGAAACAAAAGTGGTCCCAGTATTGATCCTTGGGGAACACCGCTAGTTATAGTTAAGCAGTCAGTTTATCCCAATGATATATATTAATATATATCATTGGTTTTTCCTTCTTCGCGTGTTATGTATTGTTTTCTATTGTTAAAATAACTTTATATGTTTTCTATTGTTTAGATAACTTTATATGTTTTCTATTGTTTAGATAACTGAGATAAGTTTAAAAAGTTAGCGTAAGCAAATCTACGTAAAACTTTAGGTGTTAAACTAAAAAGCATTGGATTTATATGTTTGATATAATTCAACAGGTCATTTTTCATTTCAATAGAAAACACACATTTTACTGATCCAAGTGACTTCAACGACGCTTGTACAGAATTTAAATTATGTCCGCACCTTCTTTGCAAAGCATTTTATGGTAAATTGAACTGGTTGCATGCTTTTTTAATCCCATTTTATACAGCCTCAATAGCTGCTAACTTTTTTCCTGACCATTTAAAATTAGCAAAAATAATTCCGATATACTAAAGGGCGATGACTACATAAAATCTTACTATAGACCAATTTCCATACTTTCCTGTTTTTCCAAAATACTTGAGCGTATTATGAACAACAGACTACACAATTATCTGGTGAAAAATAACATTCTTTATAATAAACAGTTTGGTTTTTGCTAAAACCATTCCACGGAACATACAATAATTGATTTTGCAAGTCAAATTTTGAATGGTTTTGAAAATAATAGTTAAACACTCGGAATTTTTCTAGATCTAGTAAAGCATTTAATTCTGTCAACCATAAGATTTTTTTATATAAACTACGCAATTATGGATTAGTTCACTCTAACTTAAAGTGGCTGCAATGTTAACATTGCAGCCACTTTAATATCAAAAAAAGAGCAATACGCAATAATTACAATAAAAAATATTGACCTCAAAATTTCAAAAAGCAATTTTTTTAAATACTCTTTTTGTCAAAACAAAATAATAATAAAAAACTATTTTTTGGATGGTTTTCCTAAATGTTTACGGCCTGATGCACAATATTCTAAAGTTAAATTTAAAATAGTAATTATCTAAACGAGAGATTTATTTGGGGTCCGTCTCATCTGAGTGGATCGTTTTAGAAAGTTCTCCTCTACTAAGCGCATAGCAATGGTTTGATTATTTGAGGTTTTGATATTTTTAAGAAGCAGATGGATACGCGTTATTTACAAATTAAAAAATTAAATAATTGGTGAACAACGGGCTTTAAATTTTATTTAGAATCAATAATTATTTTTGTGAAAATTATATAAAGATTTAAAAACATGCGTATGAAATTTTGGTTTTCGGTATGTTTTCGATAGAAATTTTGTTTCTTACCGAATTTATAATAAGTACTAAAAGCGATGTTTTGATATCGGTTCAAATAGAAATTTCAGTCAAAACGGTATTTTGGTCGATCACTAATCTAAATACTATTTAAATTAAAAAAAGAAAGCTATTTTTTAAATATCTTCACCCAGCCGGCATTTGGTTCTAAAAAGACGTCTTATAAACGTTCATAAGACGTTTTTTTCGGGCCAAATGCCGGCTGGGCAGACATTAAAACTTCAGAAAGTAACATGCTAATATAAACTACACGCCCATATACCCCCAAAAAATTAATACCAACTAAATAAAGAAACTTTTTTTTTTTTTTTTTTAAATGCTACCTTAAAAAATTTTCAATTTAACATTAGGTTTTAATAATTTGGTATTAATACATGGCATAAAACAAAACTATTACTAAAATATTACTAAATTTGAGAATAAACAAAAAATATTATAGATCCAATGAAAGGGTCTTTTTTTACAACTACTTTTCTTTTTTGAAGGAAAGACTAAAAGCAACCTCTTTGAACATAGTTTTAACTTGTTTTTTGAACAAAATTATCAATAGATTCTTTAATTTCCTAAGTAAGTAGAAGATATTTTAATACTTTATACTGTTCTTTTTTTTCGCTTTTAACTTGGGAATGGAGAAATTAATCAAAACTTCAGATGCTATGGTATTATCTAACCTAATATTGCATTCAAAAACGAAAAATTTACAACTAGCAGTGAAATTACGATTTCCTAAAGTTGCGTGAATTATATAAAGTTACATAAATTTTAACAAAGGAATACAATTGAGCTTTAAATGCTTAATACCTGTATTTTTAAAGTCTGAAGCTGAAATCAAAAAAGCTTCTATCGTTCATATAGGCATCAAAAAATACTTTCCTAAATTATTAGTGATTAGTCTAATATAATTATGATTGCGCATGATGAACAAGTTGCGTTAAAGCTTATATCTAGAGGATTAGATTGTTTTGTATGAGGTGAGAACGATAAAATAACGTAACCTTAAATTTTTATCTAAAATCAATTAACATTAATTTTGTATTCTGGACATGGCCAACTAATATAAGCAAAGCCGATATATTTAACTACATGTTGAACAAATAATTGAAACAGTTCTGGTGTCATCCAACAACTTTAAAAAGCATCCACCGATGATTATAGGAAGAGTATAGTATAAGAGAGAATTTTCTATGAGTTTTCACCTAATAATTAACATTGGGTGAACGTACGAGTTAGTTGCATTCATTGTTATAAAAATGTAACTGTTATAGCAACTTGTTCTCAATAGATATCTTTTTAGTTCATTTACTCTATTTAAAGATATGACCCAAGACTTGCAAAGAAAAAGAAAAGATGAAAAAAAAAAAAGACTCTTTTTGTAGATTATTGCTCTTTTGGTATGAATCATATACTTTTTATTTCTTTTCTTGCTAATACATAAAATGGTTCTTCAATTAAATTGGTGATAAAAGAAAACTCAACATTTATTGAATAAGCTTTAATAAATCAATTTTATTACGATAATGCAATGATCTACTGTCCATAAATTAGTCATTTTGTTTAATTGGTGGGTTTATAGGCTATGTGCAACTGTAGAAAGATTTGTGTATTTGCAGCATTTTTTATACGTAATTTCTTTTTACTCATAGCTAAAACTGGATTTTTTTCAAATGGTCTTTTTTATAGAGCTTTCTTGTCATTTCTGACATATGGTCTTTTTTATAGAGCTTTCTTCTCATTTCTGGCAAATAGTCTTTTTTTACATAATTCTTAGTATTGTCTCTAGTAGCAAGCAAACTTGGTTTAATAATAATACAATATTTATCTCGATATAAAATTTCCACATTTTGATATATTTAGTCAATATTGATTTAAAATATTGGCTATATATAAACTGCAATATAATGCCTACATATTCCTTTTTTTTTTTTTTTGCCGTTTAAACATTGTAAGAGTTTTAAGTTCAGTTGTGAGTATTTTATTCCATGCCTTTGGTCCTCCAATTGAAATTGAAAACTCAGTTGCCGCAAAATAACTTTTGGCTTGTATATAGGTGTTATTTGAATATCTAGTTAAGTATTTATTTTGATTTGTTTTGAATAAGAGATTAAAAGTTTTTGGAATAACACTTTTATTAATTTTGAACATAAAAAATTGATGATAAATATTTATTAGGTAGATATTTAGTATATTTAACTTAGTAATTGAAGGTTGGCAGGGTGTATAGCGGCTTTCATCGGATATAGTTCTGATTGCATGTTTTTGCATATTAAAGAGTTTTTTTGATTTATTTTTATTGGTACTACACCATGCAATATTAGCATAATTAAAACAGGAATGAATAAAAGAAAAATATAGGAGTTTTAAACAACTTGAATTTAAAAAAAGTTTGCCCAATAAAGTAGGCCAATGCTCCTTGATATTTTTCCTTCAATATATTGTATATGATCTCTCCATGTCACATATTCGTCAAGGAGTACTCCTAGAAATTTTAATGATACTTCTCATTTTATTTCGCAATTGTTAATACAAAGATTTGGAAGTTTTAGTGGAATTTAGTCACGTTTATGATAGCGATGGAAAAAAGTGTATTTTGTTTTGGTTAATTTTAGAGATAATTTATTTGCTGTAAACCGTTCAGCAAGGTATAGTAGTTCTGTGTTTACAGTTTAAAAAAAATTTTTTATATCACTGTGAGCATAAAATAGATTAGTATCATCTGCAAACAAGATTGTGTCAAATACATTACAAGATTTGCTTATAACATTGATATATACTAGAAATAAGAGCGGTCCTAATATAGATCCTTGTGGTACTCCACAAGATATATTCATGTTGTTAGTTTTTCCGTTATTATGAGAAATATATTGCTGTCTGTTTGACAGGTAGCTTTTAAACCATTTAAGGTTCGAGTGTTTAATACCGTAGTTTTTTAATTTGGTTAATAAAATATAATGATTTACAGTGTCAAAAGCCTTGGTGAGATCAATAAAAACGCCTAAAGTATACTTGTTTTCATCAAAAGATTTAAGAATATTATGAACAAGATGAACAATTGTCTGATCAGTAGAGTGACCTTTTTTGAATCTAAATTGTTTATTATAAAGAATGTTATTAATATCTAAGAAATAGTACAGTCTTTTAGACATAAAATGTTCTAATAATTTTTAGAAGCATGGTAGAATTAAAGTTCGTCTATAATTTGCGATACAAGTTGCATCTCCAGATTTTAGAACTGGTATCACCCTTGCAACTTTTAATTTGTCAGGAAAGATTCCTTGTTCTAAAGAAACACTGAAAATGTGCAAAAGCGGAATTTTTAAATAAAATATTGATTTAATTATTATGTTGCTACTTACATCATCAACTCCATTACCTTTATTTGATTTTAATAAATTTACAGCATCAAGTAGTTCTTTTTCAGATACCTTATTATTTTCCATAAGATTATTATTAGCGGTTAAGTATGATTCAAAGCTAGTTTTATTATTTTTTTATTTTTGAGGCCAAACTTGGGCCCGTATTAACAAACGCATGATTGAAAGAGTTAGAAATTAAAGAATCATTAGTAATTTCACGATTATTTATAATGAGTTTTTTGGGAAAGCTATTAGTGCTTATAATTTTTTTACCTGTCACCTCTTTCATTATGCGCCACATTTTTTGTACATCATTTTTGCAATTAAGTAACTGATTAGTATAATATTGCCTTTTTGAAAACTTTAACTGTTTCGAAGAGTCGTTTGTAGTTTTCAAATTTTGTTTCGTTTTCATAAGTTCTTTTTTTAATAAACTTTTCGTATAAGCGTTTTTTTTTTTTTTTTTGATGACTTTATTATTCCCGTTGTTATCGAAGGATTTCGCTGGGATTTGATTTTGATAAACTTACTAATAATCGGGAAATATGGAAACAATCATAAACTTCCTCTGCATTTTTAATTTTAAAATAGTTTCCTAATTTGTTGTGGATAACAGATTGATAAAAGTATTAATGGATGAATTATTAATTATTCACTTTTTAATTTTATTTTTTCCTGATATTTTATTGATGTTTTTTTGTGAAATTGTTAACACTGGAAAGTGGTCTGAAATGTCATTGACAAATATTCCAATCTTAAATTTTATGCTTTTGAATTTGTTAATTATGAATTGATCAATTAATGTAGCACTATTTTTTTATGCGTGTTGGTCTGTTAACCGTTGGAATGAAACCATTTTGAAATATAATATTAGTAAAATTTCTGACTCTTTTATTTTTTTCATATTCGAGCAAGTCTAAATTGAGATCGTCCACAAAATAAACTAGTTTGCCACAAATACCATTTTTTGTAATTAAACGCTTAAAGTGTTTGTTAAATGCTTTAATATTACCTGAAGGCGGTCTATATATGACGCGTAAAATTAAGTTTTTGGCTGGTGTTGTTTAATACCTCAATGGTTAACAACTCATAATCTTTTGCTATTGAGCACAATACATTATGAAGTTTAAAATCTAAAGAATTGTGTATGAAAATGCACACTCCTCCTCCTACTTTTTGAGATCCTCTTAATTGATGAATAACTTTATAGTTATTAATTTGAAAGATAGAGTTATTTTCAATTTCAATAATCAATGAAAAAAGTATGGAATTTAGAATCAATCATTTTAAATCAAATACATTACAAATGTACAAGTCATTTTAAATCGAATACAGTTTATATATACATGAATAAATACATTAAAAAAAAAAATTAAGTAAACAACACTACCGGCTATAAAAAAAAGAGCTTTAAATTTTGTTTAATATAATGTTCTTTATAAACTAGGTTATTTATGTATAGTTATATACAACTATATGCTTATATATAAGTAACGTAGTTTATCAAGAATATATAAGTAACGTAGTTTATCAAGAATAGGAACAATCTTTGCAAACAACAATCAAGTCCAAGTGAAATTTCCATTTTGAAAATGTCAATATTAACAAGCTAATGCGCCAATATTGGCATATAAATATTGGTCAATATGAGAATGCTAATACGGCCCCAATATTAGCATTCAATATTCTAATATTGCCCGATCTCAATTAACAATTGATGAAAGATCAAATTCTAGACTAACCAAAAAAATGCTAAATGGTTATCTGGATTTTTAGTTATCTCTTATTTTTTTGACAGCTGGAAGAATTACAAAAAAATGTAATGAAGTCAAGCTGCCCTTCACTAAAATTGCTAAGAGGTTTCTAACCCCTTACCAACATCAGCTGACGTGGAAAGGGTATTTTCAACAGCTGGAGATACTAACTAATGAAAGAAACACACTATTACTGAATAACCTCGAAAAATTTTGGTTTGTAGTGAAAATCTACCAGTTGTTAACTTTCGCAAATAATTTAATGAAGACAGTGGTCTAGCCTTCTCCGTACAACTTGCTCGCGTCATTTTCATGGTAACGGTGTTCAATAAACATTGAATATGGAGTAGTACAAAGCAATTATAATTGAGGTCGGAACCATTGATGCTTGCATCCTAGCAAAAGAATACTTTCAACCCTACATTGGCAATGAGGAAATTTAGTCAAAATCATATCTTCAATTATAACCAAAGGCTCCTCAGTATTGAATCTAATAAAAAAGTATTAATATAAAAGACATAAAAATTCTGTCTTTGTTTTAACGGCAATAAAGTTGCATCAAAAAAAAAAAAAAAACCTAGTTTTTTTTGATAGCTGTTTAATTATCTCTTAAATAATTTTTTAAATGATAAATAAAAAATTTTTAATTTATTTTTTTTTCTTGATAAATTTTTACAACTACGTAGTTTTAACAATATATACTTTTATTACAATCAAAATGCTTCAAAAATAACTGAAATAATGTTAAAATATTTTTTGTATACAAAGTATTAAAATAAAGTAAAATGGTATTAAAATTTATATTTTGAAAAGACAAGATAAGTCTTAAAAAAGGAAAAATAAACCTTTTGTTATATAGTCAAGAGAAATTCGCAGAAAACTTTGAAGTCTTGTCATCGAGAACCCTTTTTTTTTTTAAATAACTTCATGAGATACTCATAACAATTTTATTCATTACTTATTATATTTTTCAATATAATTAGTCGTGTTATTAGGAAGAAGCATAACATAAACATAAACATAACATATAAACATACATATACATACATATATATATATATATATATATATATATATATATATATATATATATATATATATATATATATATACATACTTGCTTATATATTTAAGTTTTGGATTATTTTTCTTGATCAATCATGGAAAGAGGCCTCTTATTTTGGAATAGCCTTGGGCACAAAACAGTCTTGATCCACTACTGAATGTTGCTATAATACAATGCTATAATACATATATATTTAATCCAGGAATAAAAATGTACAGGGAAAAGCAGTTTGCTAATTGATGGTGTATTTTTCAGTCATATGCCTTCAATCGTACTGCATAAAAAATTGTACATATGAATAGAAAGGAACCTTCACGTGGTTCATGTGCTTTAAACAAATACCTTCCAGACATATACTCTTTCAAACTTTGTACTGAGGGGCATCAACATTTATTCTGAATTTAGTTTATACTCGATAAATAAAAATTTTCAAATTTATTCCCAAAACTCTTATTGATTGTATTATTTGTGTTCATAGAGTAGTAATATTCAGGTTACAAGAATTATTTTAAAATAAATTTTGAATATGAAAATTCTTTTGTTTACTTTTAGTAATGTACACTAACATACAAAAGAAAAAAAATTTGACTCAGTCATAAAACTCTCGTGTCCAAAGTAAACAAGGAGGGAGGTCATAATAAATGTAGCGGGTCGATAAAGCGAAAAGTTTAAAAGTAAAAAAATGCTAAAGTAAATTTTTCATTTGATCTTTTTTTTTTTAATAAAGCAGCCTGGTTTTTATCAATGTTCTTTAAACGTTGCATTTAAATAACTTTTTATTAATAATTAAAAAAAAATTTTATCAAAAAATTTATATTATTAGTTTTACTAATTTAAGTATATTAAAATGTATAAAAAATTAGTTTTAATTATATTTTTTTTCAAAAAGTTAAAAATTTGCTGATAGAAACCAGTAACTTTTTGCTTTCACGTTTTTCGCTTTAACGACCCTTAACCTAATAAATAAGGTGAAGTGAAAATATTTTGAAAGTGTGAATTTGATGGGGAAAATTCACAATTGATAAATTGGTAAGGGGCGTTTCTTTGGCACCTGACAGTAGTTGTGCATGAAAGGGGATGGGATGAAATTGTGAGACTGGTTGATGGAAGGGTTAATATTGACACAAAAAAATTTCGCCGTAGGAGAAATAAATCCTAGATCCACCCCTGTATTTATCTTTTCTGATTAATAGAGATGGTTCTTTTACTAACCCATCTTTTTTACTTACATGAATAAGTTTATTTTTATGAAAAATTAAATTGCATACAGGGGCGGATCTAGGATTTATTTCTCCTTTAAATTTTCACCTCTTTCCCCAACCAGTCTCACAACTCCATCTCTTTCATGCACAACTTCTGTCAGGTGCCAATGAAACGTCCTCTACCAATTTATCAATTGCAAATTTTTTCCCATCTACCCGAATTCATATTTTCAAAAAAATCTCACTTCATCTTATTTATTATATCCTCCCTCAATGTTTACTTTGCACACTAGAGTTTTATGACTGAATCAAATTTTTTTTATTACGTATGTTGAAAATCCATACTAAATATGGGTCAATATTTTTTCTATAAAAAATATCCATAAATTTAAATTGAATTAAAGTTATACCTACATCTTGTTCTTGAAATCCGCAGTGTACACTACTAGAAGTAAACAAAACAATTTTAAGATTCAAAATTAATTTTAAAATGATTCTTATAACCTGAATATTACTACTCTCTGAACACAAATAGTACAGTCAAATTTCTATTTATTGAGCATAAACTAAATTCAGAATAAATGCTGATGCTCCAACTCCACAGCATAAATGTTGAAAAAGTATCTGTCTGGAAGCTATTTGTTTAAAGCACATGAATCACATCAAGGTTCCTTCCTATTCATGTGTACAATTTTTATGCAGAACAATTGAAGGCATATTACAGAAAAACACACCATCAATTAGCAAACTGCTTTTCCCTGCATTTTTATTCCTGGATTACATATAAGATATAATATATTATGGTAGTGCATAGTAGTGGATCAAGACTTTTTGGGGCCCAGGGCTGTTTTAAAGCAGGAGTCCTCCTTCCATGATTATTCAAAAAATTTATTTGCAGAGTTCCTTTTAAATACATATTTTTTTATGAACCGAAGCCTCCAAAACCGTGAGACCCAGGGCTATAGCACTGGCAATGTAACTCCATAAGGAAATATGCAAATTTAAAAAAAAAAAACATACCAAATGTATTTTTTTAAAAAAGTATACCAAATGTATTTTTTTAAAAAAGCATACCAAATGTATTTTTTTAAGAAATGCATTTTTTTAAAAAAGCATACCAAATGCATTTTTTTAAAAAAGCATACCAAATGCATTTTTTTAAAAAAGCATACCAAATGCATTTTTTTAAAAAAGCATACCAAATGCATTTTTTTAAAAAAGCATACCAAATGCATTTTTTTAAAAAAGCATACCAAATGCATTTTTTTAAAAAAGCATACCAAATGTATTTTTTTAAAAAAGCATACCAAATGTATTTTTTTAAAAAATGCATTTTTTTAAAAAAGCATACCAAATGCATTTTTTTAAAAAAGCATACCAAATGCATTTTTTTAAAAAAGCATACCAAATGCATTTTTTTAAAAAAGCATACCAAATGCATTTTTTTAAAAAAGCATACCAAATGCATTTTTTTAAAAAAGCATACCAAATGCATTTTTTTAAAAAAGCATACCAAATGCATTTTTTTAAAAAAGCATACCAAATGCATTTTTTTAAAAAAGCATACCAAATGCATTTTTTTAAAAAAGCATACCAAATGCATTTTTTTAAAAAAGCATACCAAATGCATTTTTTTAAAAAAGCATACCAAATGCATTTTTTTAAAAAAGCATACCAAATGCATTTTTTTAAAAAAGCATACCAAATGCATTTTTTTAAAAAAGCATACCAAATGCATTTTTTTAAAAAAGCATACCAAATGCATTTTTTTAAAAAAGCATACCAAATGCATTTTTTTAAAAAAGCATACCAAATGCATTTTTTTAAAAAAGCATACCAAATGCATTTTTTTAAAAAAGCATACCAAATGCATTTTTTTAAAAAAGCATACCAAATGCATTTTTTTAAAAAAGCATACCAAATGCATTTTTTTAAAAAAGCATACCAAATGCATTTTTTTAAAAAAGCATACCAAATGCATTTTTTTAAAAAAGCATACCAAATGCATTTTTTTAAAAAAGCATACCAAATGCATTTTTTTAAAAAAGCATACCAAATGCATTTTTTTAAAAAAGCATACCAAATGCATTTTTTTAAAAAAGCATACCAAATGCATTTTTTTAAAAAAGCATACCAAATGCATTTTTTTAAAAAAGCATACCAAATGCATTTTTTTAAAAAAACATACCAAATGTATTTTTTTTAAAAAAACATACCAAATGCATTTTTTTAAAAAAACATACCAAATGTATTTTTTTTAAAAAAACATACCAAATGTATTTTTTTAAAAAAAATATACCTATGCACAATTCACAATTTTAGATAAATAACAGATTTAGATAATGTGATTTTTAAAATCTTGTTTAAAGAAAATTTTTACTTACCACTGCTAATTATACCATTAAATTTTGGATGCTAGAATAAAACGTAACATTAACATACAATTCTATTGAGGTAAGAACCCGTACAACACCAACAAACAAAATACTTTTAAACGATAGTTAACAATATTAAACTATATATATATATATATATATATATATATATATATATATATATATATATATATATATATATATATATATATATATATATATATATATATATATATATGTTTACATATACAAACATAACAGCAACATTATCACAAATCTATGCTAGCAGTTTGTAATTCTCTAAGCGTATGTTTTTATAATGTAACAAAAAGAGAAAACAAATTATTGCCAACTTTTTTCAAATTCATAAAACTGCATATAAAACAAATTTTCACTAAAGATAATTTGTTGCTTCATTGCATAATAGCATAAAGCGTTATAAACGGGTAATAGCTTTCTGATTGGTTTTTTTTTTTTTTTTTTTTTTTTTAATTTTTTTTTAGGTGCCCCAAGAAGTCCTTACGGTCTTGTCACAGAACACCGCGGAAGTGCATTTAACCAGGAAGTTCACGCCTCCTTCCTTACCGTGACGCGAAAATTTGTCCAGAGCTCGTTTCGAACCTGGATCTCCTGCTTATAAGCCAAGCGCTCTAACCACTGCGCCACGGCCGCACCAATTATCCAATTTCGAGCTTTTGATGTTTGTTTCTGAACAGAAATTTTGCTTAAGATGTATGCAGGTTTTTTTTATACGGAAAACATAAAGAATTTACTTCACAAGACAACTTCTTGCAAATTTCATCTAATAAAACAACATCGTTTTGCTCTAAAGCCATTCGTACATTATTACAAGTGTCAGACATCATAAATAAAGCACTTAACCCTTTTAGTACGGCAGGCCACGATCATGGCTATACCGTCAGAGCACGTAGAGTCACAATCGCGGCTTTGAAAGTGTTCTTCAAAACTGACTTTTTCTGCAAAAATACCGCTGTTTATAAATTGAATAGAGCACATTTCTATCTTTAGGTATATTGTTTGTGTATATTTCGTATTAAAGATGAGTAACAGCGAAGGAAGTTTTACAAAAGAAGAAAGTTGTACAAGCGAAGAATATTTAAGTAGCAGTGGTGCTTATTTGATGCAGGCACAAAATTTTTTATTGAAAAATTGTATAGAATATTATTTAATTGAAATATATCACCAAATCTAAGCATTTGAAGTTTTTTTTTTATGTAGACTCCTGTTCTGATGATTATGCTGGTGTTGATGATGTTTTAGGTTTGTGGTTTCCTGTTGTAGGAGATAACAATGGCTTATATGTTTTTTCTTTTACTGGTGTACCAGGACCAAACATACTATTTCACCAGAGTCAAAGCCCATTGGATATGTTGACTTATTTTTCACAATAAAATTTTTAGAAAATTTAGTAACTTATTCCAACCAGCATGCTGACGCATGGATACAAAGTAACCAACAATATTTGAGATCCCATTCATTGTCAATAGGTCATGTATGGATAAAACAAGGAAAAACAAATCTTTTAGACATAAAGGCATTCCTTGGTGTTGTTATTAATATGGGTCTCATCAAGAAAGTTAGCATTAAACTATATTGGGATATTAATCATTCCTGTGCTTCCACTCCCTGGTTTGTTACTCACTTCAATCTTGACCGTTTTCAACTATTGCTTAAGTTTATTCACTTTACTGATATCTCTATCCCTAATCAACAACAACTAAATAAGACTTATAAAGTTTAGTATTTAGTTAAACATTTTAACAAAAAATTTCTGTATTTTTATATTCCTCAAAAAGATGTTTCTATAGATGAGAGCATGATTGGTTACAAGGGAAAGAGACCACATCTCCGCCAATATATGCCAAACAATTTCTCATTCTCGGTTTGGAATAAAATTTGTTGTGTTTCAGACAGCACCAATAGTTATTTGTTTCAGTTTGAAATTTATAAAGGAGTAAAAGATCTAGATGAAGCAGCTGTTGACCATGGTATGATTTACCACTTGTAATTAAATACATTGCATTTCTTAAATTTTTTAAAAACTACAAAAATTGAACTAAAACTCAAAATGGTTGTTTCTTGATTTTTTTTTTAGTTCAATTCCTACGTACGGCGTTTAAATTTTATCACGCGCTCAAAGGATTAAAGAACTTTACAATGCTAACTGCAAAATCCTAATGCATCGGCTTGTTTATCAATTTTTTTCAAGTTGCAAAATTAATTTCCAGACTTTTTATCTAGATCCAGACCAGATTAGGCGGATTGACCACGTAGTTCCATACTACTTTAGGCATAACTTAACTTTTGTTAGTTAAAGTGATTAAAAATACACACCTCGTACCGAGATCAGATTAGGCAAAACTTATTTCGCCTAATGCATGAAATTATGTCTAATCATAGTTTGTAACACTCCCGCGCGTTTCGTAGTTAAGTCACTCGTCAGCAACGCCGAAACTATGAATAATAAAAAAAGCCCGGTGGAATTTTAAAATGTAAATTAAATTACATCTTAATAGTAATATAATATTTCTCCTTTGGCGGCCCCCTAATGTGCCGAACCCTAAATCCGGCCCTGACATAAGTAATTTTAAACGTTTAATATAAATTTACATTTCGTTATAAGTTATTAATTTTCTCGACTTTACTTTATAATGACAGTTTTTTTACTTTCAAAAATAAGTTATGTAAAAGATTACATCAAAAAGTAATTTACTTTTACATTAAAAATAAAAAATCACTTGAAAACGCTGTTTACTTTTACATGTAAAAGTTAATTACTTTTTAAAATTACATTACATAATAAATTAAATATAATAAAAAGTTCCTCAAATTGTTATTTACATTTACATATAAAAACAACTAATTTAAAAAAAATTATATTAACATAATTGTAAAAAAAATTTGTATATGAAAATGCAAATAAAAGCAGAGTTGATAGTCCTAGGCCTTGGTCTTAACCTTGGCCTGGCCAAAATTTGAGGCCTTGGCCTTGAAACTGTTGGCCTTGGTCTTGGCCTTGAAAGTTTTGGCCTTGGCCTTAATTGTTTTGGGCTTGGCCTTAAAAGAAAATACATATTTCCTTATTGATTTTGTTGAACTCTGCGCATAACCTTGGTCTTTTTTTACAAAATGTGGTTTTATTGTCACAACACTTGCAACTTACAGTTTTGTTAATAATTAGCCTTAACGTAAGGCAAAAATTGAAGTCTTTGGTCTCGAAAATATTTGCGTAGGTCTTGGCCTTGAAACTCTAAATTTTGGCTTTGTCCTTAAAACTCTTGGCCTTGGCCTTGGCCTTGTTCTTGGTCTTGTAACTTTTGGCCTTGACCTTGGCCTTGGCCTTGTAACTTATAGCCTCGACCTTGACCTTGGCCTTGCTATTTTTGGCCTTGCTAACAACTCTGCAAGGCCAAAAATCAAAAAATATGCTAACAATTGTATATTAAATTTACAAATAAAATAATTTTAAGTAGGCATTTGTTATTATAACAGTAATAAAAATTTTTTATTAATAGTTATATAAAATTAAATTTAAACTACATAATTATTAAATATGATAAGCTTACATTTTATTTGTAAAGTAAATTAAAAATAATCTTCATAAAATTATATATAAAAGTAAATTTACTTAAACTCTGTAAGAGCTTTGAGAGGATCTTGTACAATACTAATGCAATAAAGTAAAACTTTAAAAAATTATCTAACCGGCAAATTTAGTTTCTTTTTCAGAATTATAACCTGTATAGACACGTGTTTGTCACTATCCAGACGTAAATCAAAAACACATGTATATTACAGGCTTGGGAGAGAAAATATTTAAGTTTTTTCTATAACCAGTTTTTCGAATAAACCGCGGTTTTCAATGTTTTAAAAACCGGTTTTCCGGTTTTCTAGTGTATTTTTTTTATTATATATATTTCAGGGGAACAACAGCAGCAAAAACATAAATATATATAGAAACAATGTCATATACGTACATTGAATAAAATTGAGCAGCAAATAAATAAGTCTTTTTAATGGTTAATTTTACGTTTCTTAAGACAATGAGAACGTAAAAAGCATAAATCATTAAGTGTTTCATCATTGAACCTTGACCTTAGTTTAGTGACAGATAGACAACTTGCAGAAAAAGATCTTTCAGCCTTTGGCCCTGCGAATATGAAATTTTGATTTCGAATTGAATCTCGAATATGAATCTCGATTTACAAACAAATTCTTTCACAAAACATGTATTTATTTAAATTTTAACATATTCAATTGGTTGGCCATTCAGGCCTATACCAACCAAAAAACGAAGAAAAAACTAAGTCTTTGTTTGATCTTGCCCAGATTAGTTTTTCACTATTGACAGAAGTGAGCGACAGTCTTTTATCGCAAAGAACTTGGCCACCAACTGAGTTAACTCATTCGTTAGCACAATCGGATGGTTGAATTGACAAATAATCTCTAGCAGTCTTTCCTAGCAAAGGCATCTTTTCATCATGCACTTTCCAAATGTCCAGTGGTGAGACTGTTGAACTAAGTGAAAACACTGCAAACTGCTCAAACTCTTTGGTTAATTTATCAGCATTTTCCTCTTCAATAACATGGTTTTTTCTTTCAGAATTTTAGCATTTGACAGAACTCTGTCAAGCAAGGAAGACTTCCCAGCAAGAGGTTGATTAGCTTGAGCTTCAACTTGAACAGAAACTGGTTCTATTTTTTTCACTGCTTTTGTCTGTGCACATGCAGCTTCTAAGTGACGTCGAACTATGGTTTGTGCAATGTCGATTTCAGTTTGATCCAATGAAAAACGTGAGTCCAGATATGTGGTTGTAACATAAATTGCATTTGTCAGATCAAACCGTTCAGTCAACTCAGTAAGTAAAGCATCTTTCAACTTTTTACAGTGAACGGCCTTGTACGCATTTAGCTCATTTTTTAAGTCTTTTATGCAAGGTAAAACTAAGCTTATTCCCACTATCATATTGACAGACAAAGTAGTTGTTGTCGTCCTTTACAATAAATTTAAGTATTACATCTTCTTCTTGCAGCACATTCAGCCAAAGCCATGGAAACAGTAACACTGTTCTTATTTGTCCAACCAAGTAGTTTCACTGTACTGCTGAACCTCGTCTTACAGTCATCTGGAGGGGTTGTTATTTTTAATCCTTCTGATTTTTGAACTTTGTTTAATGCGACCAAGCCAACTCTTGAACTATAAAAAAAACGGCAGATTTTTCTGGTAGTCTTTATCGCTAATGTCAGAGCAGGTTGAGATCCCTGTGAGCATTTCAAGATTCGTTGAGGAACATGAGCTACTTAGGAATTCCATTCTATTTCCATAATACGAGCAGTACAAGGCATAGCATTTGTTATATCAGTAGTCGCATAGAATATGTCCAGTTTGAATTTCTCAACTTATGAGTTGACAATTTTTGCAGTTACTTCTGAAATATGGTCGGCTTCTATGGCTTCTAAGTTTAATACACTAATATAGTGTTTGTGTTATAACCATTTGGCACAAATATATTGAAGTGTAATCACTAGAAAATTAAACTGATTTAAGGTTTTCCAATGATCAAAGGTGTTGTTATGTTTTCCAATTTTCTCTGTGGCAATTATTCTTTCTTGTTTAATTAAAGCATCTTCATACAACTCATTCAGTCTGTATTTCCAATTAATGAATTAATAGTCTATATTTCCAATTAATGAATTAACCAAGTTTTGAAAGCCAGTACCAGCTACAATTTCAAACGGACGTCCGTCTTTTACAATAAATTCAAGTATTGCATCATTATAACATTTTCTTGAAGTACTGTTAATTGAATTGTTGTTCTTAAAAGTCAATTCACTTTGTCTCATTTTTTGCGCTTCGCCCAGCTCAATAACTTGTTCACTGGCTGGCCGTTTTTCAGCTTTTTTTACATTTTTCTCTTCAACCAATTGTAAATAAATAGTTTTATGCTTGCCATTTAAATGTTTTCATAAGTGACTTGTTGTTCCCGTTTTTGAGTTTTAAAAAGCTTAAAAAATAAAATTTAAAAAGTATAAAAACTTGAAACAGTTATAGCATGTATGTTGAAACAGTTATAGCAAGTATATGGTACTACTACAAAAAAAAATTATAAAGAATAATTTTCCAAATACAAAGAATAAATCTATAAAGAATAATTTATCGTACATTTAACACACACGTATTTAAAGGTAGCTATATTTCAGCAAGATAACAAAATATAACAACAGCAAAAACAAACAAAGACAAAGACTAAATTTTAAAAGGATAAACATTTAACACACATGTATTCAAAGATAAGATAAAAAAACATAGCCACATCTTTATATAATAACAACTAATAACAAAATAAGCTCATAATAACAACCAACATCAGCCCTGGTTTATAAAATAAAATTTGAACGTACTTTTAAACAATCAAAGCTAGTATACAACTATTATAAAAATAAAAGTTTTAATGAAAGTAAAATAAAGAGATCAAAACTTGCAACAAAAAACTGCAACAATCTTATTTTATATACTTTTAATTAATTAATTGTTTTACACAACTAAATAAATAAAAACTGCATTAAAAAAATTAGTATCATATTCCAGAATATAAATATATACTAAAACAGTTTGTGGAATTAAAGACAGCTGGTGAAACTTACTGTACAGAACAAATGAATCACAACACAACAAAGTTACAAAAAACAAATTAAAAAAAAAAACATTCTCTCCAAAAAATATCTTATTATATAATTAAAAAATAATAACAATACAAACAGATAACTAAATATTAAAAAAGACTTTCTTTTAAATATTAAGAAAGGCTTTTTTTATTTCTAATCTAAGTTCTCTTTGGTGATATTTTCTTGCTTAGGTATTTTAGCTAATTATTAAAAAAGTTTAACATTTCAAAATATAAATGTAAACACTTTAATACTTGGGTAACTAATTATTAAAAAAGGCTTTCTTAATCTTAGAAAGTCTTTTTTTTATCCACTTTAGCGCTTATAAAAATCTATAATTTTATTAACTCTCTTGAAATCTCCGTGTCAAGTTGCATGAAGGGGTAACAGCACCAACAGCACTATAACTAGGCATACACGGCTTACATGCTCACTTACTTAAATTAATTTAACTCGACGTAAAGTGATTGGATGTCAAATATTTTACATTTATAATGTAGAATTGACCTGTCAAATGTTTCTTTCAAATTATTGTAAGGATTCGATTTGAAAGGATTCGAATTAAAAAAGAATCGAAATCGAATCTCGAATCCTATATAATCCGATTCGAATCTCGAAGATTCGCAGGGCCAGTCTACCAAAAACAGTCAGTCTACAACAAACAGTCAGTCTGCCACAAACAGTCAGTCTACCCCAAACAGTCAGTCTACCAAAAAATTCAACAAAAAATAGCAAGATTGTGTGGTGATTCACTTTTCTGTGTCCAAATAACGTTTAAATCAATGGGAAATAGCATGGCTATGTGATATTTTGTTATGTTGTGTCCAAACAACGCTGATTAACTGAAAACTTTCTAATGATGTAACAGATTCTCCGAGAGTTGGAAGGCCGTCAAAACTTAATTCTAGGGATCAACGGTTATTTTATAAAATCGTAAGGGAAGATCTTAAAATTAGCTACCAAGTAGTGTCAATTAAGTTTAGTTATAAAATTAGCTACCAAGAAGTGTCAACTGAGTATAGTAAGTTAGTTTTGTTAGTGTTAGTTATTGCACAAGCGTCGGAATAAAAAGGGTATCGATTGTTACGTTGCTACCAGTAAACCGCTTTTAAGGTTAATAGTTAAGATTAAAATGCATAAGTGGGGTAAATAAAGACTTCATTGGTCAGAAGAAAATTTCATTCGTCACTAAAAATGGTCTAAAGTCGTTTTTAGTGATGAATTAAATTTTTAGGCGGTTAATCAAAAATCAATAAATGTCTTTAAAAGATGAACTGCAGAGAAATAAAAGGAATGATTATGTGTACCAAGAGTACAAGTCGGTGGCGGCTCGATTGGTATTTGAGGATGCATTTCTCATAAGGGTATAGAATTTTAAGTTTATGCAGGGAGAATTATTCAGTATAATTAAAAAAAGAAAATTAGCTTTTACCTACTGCTATATTATTTTTCGGGAGGCGAAGAAACTTAATTTTCTAACAAGATAGTGCAACGGCCCATACACCCAACTTGGGGAAAGAGTGGTTTCATCTTTTACCCTGGCCAGCACAATCACCAAATCTAAACCCCATTAAAAATGTTTAGTCAAGGATGGACAAGAAATTATCAAGAGAGAATGTAAAAGGCATTGCGCAATTATAACATGCACTATAAAAAATTTGGAACGAAAATCCAAATGAATTATATATGCATCTAATTGAATCTATGCCTAAACGTATTTGAGCCTTCCTAAAAGCATGTGCAGGTGACGCAAATTACTTAATTAAAGCGTGACCCAACTTTTGACACATTTTTAAGTTATAGTCTTATAACTTGATTCTCCTATTAAATTTTTGGTACCAAAATGAACTAATTTTTAATTTTTTAATTTATTTTTGTCATACAATGTATTCCAAATAAAAATTTAAAATCTTCTTTTATTTAATTTTTCAAAAATGTAGAAAATATTTTTAGCATTTAGTAATCGTAATTTTCGAAGGCCACATAATAAATACATAACTTAACATCGCATGATTTTTTTTTTTCTTTATTAATCATAGTATGATTGTTGTTTTCTTTTAACTTTTTATCTAGTTAGCAACCTTCAGTAAAAAAAAGTGTGCTTAGTCTTTGATTAGTTTCTCGCAATCGATTTTCGCAATCAATAGCTATGATTGGTTTGCAAACACATTTTGTAGCATTTTTATTAAGATGTTTTATACTATCAATTCTGTTGCTTTAAGCATTGCAACAAGTCAGTGTTATATATTATATATATTATATAATACTGACTTGTTGCAATGCTTAAAGCAACAGAATTGATAGTATAAAACATCTTAATAAAAATGCTACAAAATGTGTTTGCAAACAAATTATAATATATTATATTATGTTCAATTTCTAAAAAAGTGTTTAAAGGGACTCTATAAAAGAAATTGTGGTGAGTCCCATTTTGTATTTAAAATGAGTTTTTATTGGTTATAAAGTTCTGTTAATTTTCTTATTTTTGGTGTTTTGGCTATTTATTTCGACTTATCGGATTTAACAATAAATATAACTTATCGGATTTTTTTAAATAAATTATTAGTTAATTAAATTTAATAAATTTAACTTATGGGATTTTTTTTTTGACGAAAGCTTTCGAACAGACGCTTTTGTGCGCAAAAATATTAAAAATTCTTCTGAAATAAATAGTTCCGAAATAAAAGTTTTTGAATAGAAAAAGTGAATAAATAAAGTCAAATAATTTTAAAGATAATATAGAAACATTTAAAAAACCTACAAATCCACAACTAAAAAGATCTTATCAATAATAAGTATGGCGGTAACACTCCAAGAAATACAAAAAGTGATGTAAGAAATGCTGGATGATTTTAAGAAGGAAACTGAAGTTATATTTAAAAACCAAGAAAAAACTGAATAGCTATTGTTAGTGCAAACACAAAAATACTCAACGAATGATTGGATAAATTTGAGACAAATACCATTGCAAATGTAAATAAGATTAAAAAATCGAAAAAGAGCTTGAAGAGATAAAAGAAAGTTTAAACTTAAACGAACACGTAATCGATAAAAAGATTGAAAATAGCAACAAACACTTGTTTAAAAAAATCGATAACAAACAGTTAGAGAAAGAAAGAATTAATAATGAATTTTTAAACGAAAAAATCCGTAACCTCGAAAATAGATCGCGAAGAGGTAACAAGAATTGATGGAATGTGTGAGGACAAAGTCAAATCTTGGGAAGCAACCGAAGAAAAGGTTCATTCATTTTTTCTACAAAAACTGGGTTTAAAGGGCATTGAAATTCAACGTGCACATCGTACTAGGCCAAAAAAAGTCGGACGTCCGAGGGTAATAGTTTTAAAACTTCAACAATACAAAGACAAAGCTTAAATTTTAAAAGAATCAACTTGTCTCAGAGGAACAAAAACTTATGTAAATGAAGATTTTACTTGCAAAACAATTGCAATCAGAAGAAAATTGTTTGCGGAAGTGAAAGAACGACGTTTAAATGATGAGAATATTTTGGTTCGTAACGATAAAATTATTTCTTTTAAAAATCATATTTTCAAAAACGCTCTAAACAAATAATCAAATTACGCATTCTTAAAAAGAAACCTTTCGTAACCTAATTTTAACTACCATGGCTTTATTAAATGATTTTGAATCATAGCCGTCTGTACTAACAGGCCTCGTAAACGCATTAATCGGGGCCTGGGGCTGGGGGCCATCAAAAAACAACAACAACTAAAGAAAAGTTTATGATTGTATGAACTTTTGCTCGTAAAAAACCATTTACATTTAGTGTGCATGAACTATAGCTAATTTTTTTTTATCTTACTAAATAAATAAGACCAATTTATAAATAACAAGTTGACACAAAAATAAAAAAAAGCATTCACTAGCCATTTTCTCCATAAGCTTTATCTACAAAAACTAAACCTAGTAAAACATTTCCTAGCTATAAGGTGCTTAAAATCATACAAAATCACATAATCGTTGATTGAACATATACATAGAAAATATAGGAAATATATCAAGGTGGCTAGACACAACAAAAAAACCTAAGTATATTTTAAAGTGCAAAAACATAAATTGAATATTTTTAGTCAAAGTGTAAGTAACAGCAAGATTGTAACAATTTTTAAAAAAACTCCCAAGCTATAAATTAAAGTTTTATTTTTTACCAAAATCACACCAGAAGAAAATACAAAAAACATATATGTAACATAAAAGTTGTTAAAAAATCGATAGGTTTACTTTGAAAGTTTCAAAATCTTTTGTTGTGGCTCTTTAGACGACCTTGGTGCATATAAATTAATATAGTTTTTTAAAAAAATGTTTGAAAGTGAAATAGCATGTTTTTTTTCCATATTAAAGTTAAAAGACTCTGATATAAGCATTAGTACATTGCAGAGTGACTTTCGGCAGACTTTACTAACAATTTCATGAAATAATATATAAGAGAAAATAGTCCGCTGACAAACATTGTCATTTGGTATCTTCAAACCTTCACGATTTATTTCTGCAGTATAATCACCAAATTCTCCATAGTAAAATTTAGCTTCTTTTTGCTCTTCCACTTCATTTCGCACAATATATCCAGCAATATATAGTAATCCTGCTTTTGTATCTGTTTGCAAGCTCTTTTCTAACTCAGGCAAATTGTCAAATATATTAATAGCATTACTGCTAAGAAAGTATCCACATTTTTGGCAGTTATGTCCTTTTTCTGCAGATAAAGAATCAATATCAATACCAATATGGAGACTTAATTTTGCTCTTTGAATTTTAACTTTTTCTATTACATTTTGCACATTGATAAAATATGTGCTTCCAGATCCTAGTCGAAGTTTTCCAAACATTTTTTCTAGTGGGTCAGTTGTTTTCTTTTAAGTATGTAAAATTTTCCCAGTTTTACATACTTGAAAGAATGTAGTAACAAAAATTTATTAATAGCTACTAAACCATGACACGTATGTACTAAAGCTGCACCTGTATCTCTGGTCAACTGAAATTGTCTGTTTCCCTGTTTGCTGGACATTTGTTCTGCCATTGTTGCAAAAGAAAGTAAAAATATCAGTCTAGCATCTTGTAAAGTTGATATAACTGCTCTGTCTGGATCTTTATATCAAATATCAGCTTAAGGTCCTTTTGTATTGACAATTTTCCAGAATCTTACAAATATTTCAATAAAAGTAATGGTATCGTCTGCTTCTTTTATGCTACTGTTGAATTTTAGAGCAGTTGCAGTTTCATCACAAAAGACAAGTAGACACTTTTTGTCTCTCAATAGGTTTTGGTGCAACAGACACACTTGTAAGTTTAGACAATTTTACAATGCTATTTCCTTCGAGTTTGAACAAGCTTAAGATACTAGATCAGCATGCATATTTCGTTTTCCCATCATATTCATAACGTAACTTTTGACTTTTTTCTGTGATCCAGTTATTACGAGCAGATTTAAGTAAATGCACAAAGTCATATAACAAGAATATATTGCCTTTAGTCAACCATGGGTCAACACAATCAAACTTTTCAAATAGTGCCCTCAAAAACAGGTACCCCTCCAGCGCTCTTTATTCCTTCTAAGACAAATTGAATTTGTTCGAAAAAAAATTCAGAATCAGGCTCACAAACTGGTAAAATTCTGCACAGATATAGCGGTCCTCCATAAAGTGACACTAACATAAAACTTAAAACAGCTGTTGCTAAAGAGTCTGGTTTATTTACTGCTTTACCAAAGACTGAGCCAGCATGATAAGTAAGCAATGATTTAACATAGACTTCATCAATTAAAAGTATACACTTTTTTTGCATTTCATTGCCAAGTTTTGAAAAAACTGAGTTCAAAAACTCTATATTGTCCATTGCAGAATCCAGTCTTGAAGTTAGCTTTGTTAAGAGGGAAATACTTGGGAGTTCAAAATCTTCCCTTAATCTTTCATATAATGATCTTGAAATCGCAAAATAATCAAATGCTCTAAGTTTCTGTGCTGTATTTTTTCTTCTCAATTGTAGTAGAGCTCATGTCACGGATGAGCTGCAAAAGATTCATAATTTGCCTGCCTTTTGTTAAGTTATTCAAAAAATTAATAGCTTCTTGTAATTTCGAGCAAGAATCAATTATTAAAATCTTATTTTGAGATAGAGATGCAATTTTATACTTAACTCCACAAAAGTATCCCTTAAAAGTAAGATCATTGATTTTGGTGTTGTTGATGTAACTTGGTATTTTGCTGGTGAACATTTGCTAATCATTCAGTCAACAGACTTTGAAGAAAACTCTTCGATTGTCAGATTTATGCTTAATCTTAAGCATTTGTTGACTGAATGATTAGCAAATGTTAACCAGCAAAATACCAAGTTACATCAACTACACCAAAATCAATTTCTTTATTTTGTAGCTTCTGATGTAATAATTTAAAACATAAAATCTTATCAGCAGCTAAAAACATATCAAGTTCATCGGCTATAATGTTCCGGACAGATGAAGATGCTTTAAAAGTTGTTCTTAATGGTGGTGGAAAAGTAGGTATAAAACTAGACTTGACACATGTGAAAGCTGATGGAGGATCGCGAGGCCTTTTATGGACAAATTTGGTTACTGTTGGATATCCAGATGAAAAGTGTCTTTCGCAAACAACTGTATCTGGGCTGTGAGGTACATTATCTCGTGGAATGGCATTCATCCAACGATTATATTCTTCTTTTTCAGAAGGAAGCCGAAAAACTTTTTCTTTATTTTGCTTATTGTAATTACCATTACAGTTGGTCACGTAACATTTTTTAGGCATTCTAGATAGATTTTAGGTTCAAACAAGATAATATTTTACTTAATTTGAAAATTAACCAAGATATCGCTAGAAATTACAAGATAAGCTTAAGAGTATTAGATTAGCCCCCAGCCCCAGGCCCCAATTAACGCATTTATGAGGCCTGTTAGTGCAGACGGCCATATTTTGAATCCATTACTTTTAATTTTTTCGAAGGAAACTGCTTCTCCTCTGATAAAAGCATAGACCCAGATAATAATTATTTTTTGCGATACATTTACGGATTGTGCTTATCTTTATCCTAAAGAATTAGAGGTTTTCTTTTTCAGAATACAAATAAAAAAAGTTCAAATCGAAATAGAATTCTTCACCTCAATATAAGAAGTTTAAATCGGAATTTTAAAAAACTTTTAGAATTTTTAGAAGAAACTAAAAATCTTTTTAATATCATTTGTTTAACTGCAACATGGGTTACATTAAACGATTTTGACAATAATTTTAATATTCCTCATTTTAAAACTATCTCACAAGAAAGAAAAACTAATAAACGGGCTGGAGGACTTCTAATTTATGTTCATGAAAATATCTTTTATAATATGAGAAATGATTTAGGCGTCTCCGATGGCGATAAAGAAGTTTTAACAATTGAACTTTTACTTAAAAAAACAAAAAATGTTATTCTACGCTGTTGTTATCAACCACCTGACGGCGCAACTAAAAATCTATCTATTTTTTTACAACGTATCGTGAAAACAAGTGACGCAGAAAAAAAAAAAAGTTTTGTAATTGAGGACTTTAATATAAATTGTTTTCTTTATAACGATGACCATAAAGTTAAAAATTTTTATGACAATTTTTAAAACAGGATCTTTACCCTTAATTAATAGCCCTACTAGGGTAACAATAAACTCGGCTACCCTAATAGAAAATACCATTACAACAGATATTTTTAATAAAGATAATATGAAAAGGTATCAAAAAACTGATATATCCGATCATTTTCTTATATTCCTGATTTTAAACTCAAATTTAGAATAAAATATTAATACCCCAATAGTTGTAAAAAAAAAGGTATTTTCAAATAAAAAAATTTTGAGCTATTTAAGGATCAGCTATCTTTACTCCATTGGAATTATATTTATTTTAATATCAATGCAAATAACATCAGCGAAGCATTTTATAAAACATTGTTTTCTGTTTACGACGCTGATTTTCTGTTTACGACGCTGATTTTCTGTTTACGACGCTGATTTTCCAATCATTGAAAAAATAATAAAAATAAACAAAAGCTCAAAAAGTACCTGGGTCACGAAGGGATTAAAAAAATTGTCAAAAGTTAAACGGAAGTTATATATTAAATATCTAAAAACAAAAACATCTGTTAGCGAAAAAATATATAAAAACTACAAATATCTATTTGAGAAAATACGTAAAAGCCTATAGAAAAATTACTACTCAGAACTAGTTAATAAATGTAAAAACGACTTGAAACGCACATGGCAAATTATGCAAGAAATTACTGGTAAACAAAAATTATGCTTAGGTTTTTTACCGCCGATGATTAAAGTTGATAACATAAGTTTATTTGACCCAAGAGCCATATCCCATGAATTTAATTAATTTTTTATTGGGATAGGCCTTTCCCTATCAAATAAGATTCCAAATACGACGGCTTCCTTAAATGATTTCCTCGTACCTATGGATAATTGCATTTGTTCTGATGAGTTAACCTCAGAATTATCTTTTGAAGAATTTAGTGTAGCTTTGAATTCTTTGAAAAGAAACAAAGCAACAGGAGCAGATGAAATTAATAGAAATGTAATTATAGACTGTTTCGGTACATTAAAACATGTTCTTTTTAAAGTTTTTATAGCTTCTATTAATCAAGGAATATTCCCAGAACAATTAAAAGTTGCTAAAGTTACTCCAATCTTTAAAGAGGATGACAGATCAAATATTAGCAACTATTGTCCCATCATCTTCTTTCGATACTTTCAAAAAATTTAGAAAGATTTATGTCTAATAGAATATACAAACATTTCAAAAAAATAACTTACTATATAACAAACAATTGGGTTTTTAAAAAGGTAACTCAACAGAGCATAAAATAATCCAGTTTGTGCATGAAATCTCGAAATCTTTTGAAAAATTACAGTACTTGTTAGGTATCTTTATTGACCTATGAAAAGCTTTCGACACAGTAGATCATTATATTTTACCGCAAAAACTTAAATATTATGGAATTAAAGGTTTAATGCTTTAAAATGGTTAAAAAGCTACTTAACAAAAAGAAGACAATTTGTAATTAGTAACGACGGTTATCAAAATAATTATCTTGATATTGTATGTGGTGTTCCTCAAGGTTCAGTCCTCGGACCCCTACTTTTCTTGATATATATAAATGATTTGAATAAAGCTTCTAACTATAAAAGTATGATGTCGACAGATGTTACCAATCTATTCCTCTCAGGCAGTAATATATATGAACTCTTTACCACTATGAATAAAGAATTAAAACATATACCAAATTGGTTTAAATCTAATAAGCTAACTTTAAATATTAATAAAACGAAACGAACTCTATTCCATTTGTATGCAAAAAAGAGATTTTTACCAGCAAACTTGCCGCAACTTTATATAGACGAAATTGAAATAAAAAATGATTCCGTTACAAAATTCTTAGGCGTTTATCTCGATGAAAACATCTCCTGGAATCAACACATTAATTATGTATCTACTAAAATTTCAAAAAACATTGGGATTCTATATAAAGCTCGTATCTACCTTAATAAAAATTGCTTAAGCCAACTTTATTACTCCTTTATCCACAGTTACATAAGTTATGCTAACACTGCTTGGGGTAGTACTGTAAAAAGTTAGAACTTCTTATCGTTGTCAAAAACATGCAATCTGCATAATTAACTATGCTGATCGTTTAACACATACAAAACCTATTTTTACTGAAGTGAGATTATTAAATTTATTTGAACTCAATGTTTTTAAAGTTTTATGTTTTGTATATTTATCGAGAAATAATTTATCCCCTACTGCTTTTAATAATATTTTCAAACTTAAACCTAACAACAAATATGATATGAGAACCATAAATTTTTTAAATGAGCCGTTTTGTCTCACAAAATTTAATCAATTTTGCATTGCTTCTCGTGGACCCCACCTATGGAATAATATTGTTCTGCGAAATTTCGATCAACCAACTTCCTTTTATGTTTTCAAGCTCAATCTAAAAAAATATTTTTTTTCACTTGATAATATACTCAGTGACTTCTTATATTTTGAAAATTGTTATTTAACTTGAATTTTATTACTTTTTTATTTTAATTTTTACTTTATTTTATTGTATGTTATACTTGTCTTTATTTTATTGTATGTTACACTTGTCTTTATTTTATTGAATGTTATACTTGTCTTTATTTTATTGTATGTTATACTTGTCTTTATTTTATTGTATGTTATACTTGTCTTTATTTTGCTTGCTTGTATTTTATAAGGTTCTGACGACAAGATCTTGTAATCTTCTTTCAGATCCTAGCTTATGTTTAATTGTTAGCAGTTTATATATGTGCGCATCTATACATTTGTAAGTGTATATATACTTATATTTATATATGCAAGTGTTTTTCTTATTTTAACTATGCTGGTATTGGAATTTTTTTAATTGCAACACCATATATACGGCATATAAATGTACTGTGACATTTTAATTTTTTTAAGCAAAGATTTAAAAAATAAAAAAATTTGTGTTAATTTTAAAATGATTTATTATTCCTACTGCAATAACTGAAATTTAATCAAAAGTATGATTTTATATTTAGCATAAAGTTTTCATTTATACGGAGATAATAAAATTCTTCATAAAACAATTACCAAAGAAGTAAAAAAAAAAATATATGAGTGGGTTTGCAAAAAACTTTTATTAAAAACCAGTTTTACTTATATTTTATAATTAATAGTTTTCTAGACATTCTTAGAAAATTTTTAATAGAATTCTTAGAGATTCCAAATAAATTCTTATTAAGTTAAATATTCCTATAACAAACAATAGGACTAACATAAAGGATATTAGGAAAACAATTTTAGCAGTGTATTTAAATACATCTTTTAAAAAACTGATTACCTTGTTGTTTAAATAATTTAAGAACTTTTCTTTAAAATAAAGCAAACCCCAATAATTAAAATATTCGCTTTGAAGGATTAAAATCTGATTTAAAATCGTTTACCGCAAATTAATTTCTTTAAACACAGTAGGGTATGTAACTTTTTATTTAGTACGCTTTCTTAACATGGGGTTTATTTTTGAAAAAAACACTATATTTTACCCACCATTTAAATACAAAATTAAATAGCTCGATTAAAAACAATCTTTGTTTTCTGATGATATTGACCAAATAAAAAGGTAAATTTATTAACGCTAACTGAACTTTATTGAAATTACTAAACTATGAGAAATTCGATGTTTGATTAAATTACAATTTTCTAAAAAAACAATACGCAAAACTAATTACATGAAAACTTAATAAACATACCTAAATGGATGTTGATAGATAGGATTTTTTGATGTTTCAGATATTATTTATAGGCATTCAACCACGTTTTTTGTTTCTCTTGTGGTTTTTCTAATTATCATAAATTCAAAGAATATATCAAAAAAAAAAATTTCTGTCAAAAAATCAATAGTTTACAATATGCAGTACACTTAATTTGAATTTGAATTTGAATTCATCAGAAGGTTTATTTAATTACCTTTTTTTTTCTAACTTTTATTTTATTTCTGTTTTATTTCTTATTTAACTATCTTTTATATCTAATGTTATTTAATTACCTTTTGGCGTTCATAAGTTATGACAATTTAAAATTTGAAAAACCCCTTTTGGGAGGGTGGAAACTTTACATGGTCATAACTTTTGAAATTTAAAAGGATATTAGATGAAATATGAAACTTGTCAATTAAAATTTGTTAAAAAAATTATCAACTCATCGCCCTCACATTTGAGGTCGGAGGGAAGGGGGTGCAAACCTTTTGAAAGAAAAAATTTAAAAATTTGAAAACAACTATGTTGCATTATTTGTAAAATAATGTGAATTATAAAATATATGTATGATATATTTTATATATTCTATAAATATATAATTCAGTTTACCGTTTAAACGATGATTAAACGATGAAATGCTTTTTATGTCTTTATTACTTTTATTTTGGAAATAATTCCATATTGATGGACCACGGTTTGTAACTAGAAAATTTGTCTGCTGAGATTTATTTTCCCTAAGTAGTATTTGTACCTGGAATGGGAACGCAGAATATATTTTTTCTAAAATAATTTCAAGAAAATATCTGAAAAAATGCTTTGTAGTAGATTGTTCTTATACTTACACATAAAGTATAAAAATACATATTTTTATTATTATAAATATGAGTATTGTAAATATTTTACTACAACAACAAAAAAAGCAAACAATTTATTTATTGAAAACAGCTGCAGATAAATTGTTAGTGGTAGCCACAAAACCATAGGAAGAATATAGAGATATACATATAAAGTTGCTTTCAATGTGTACTTTCATACTGCAACTTGTGGCCTGTCAAAAATGTCACAGTTAAATTAAAACTTTAAAAATTTCAACCTAAGGTTTATGGCAAGATCTATTTCGCATTAAAAAAATTCTCTTTAAATTGTCAATGGTTCGTATTGTCCAAATGACCGCAATTAAACACCAAATGTTGTTAGGCAATTCAAAAAACAAAATATGAGTCAAAAGTTTAACTTCGGTCTGCAATTTTTTCCAATCAGGTAAAGAGTGTTTCATGAAGGGGTAAGTCAAATTCATTAAGAAACACCACAGCATTGGTAAATATGTTTCTAGGCCTTTAGAATCCGCTCATTTTTGTAGTTCGCCCATTCAGTACGCAGGATTTTTAGTTTGTAGGTAAATTAAGAATAAGATTTTGATATTTTATCCTTATGTTTCAACATTAGTAAAGTTTTTCTTAAAAAAAAAAGCATATTTACATAACTTACATAGATTGACGCCATACCTATTATAAAATTTATAAGACTTTTTTTTTTGTGTGAATATTTTATATATTTTATTTTATACTTTTTTCAATAAATTTTTTGAGAATAAAACCGGCGGAAATTTATATGTAGGTAATAAAAATAAATTTTTTAACACCCCGTAAACATATATAAATAGAATAATTTAAACATATAATATAATAGCACTATTAATTTTTTTAAATTTTGAAAAATTGTTCTTATTAGGCAAAACTATGAGTAAATATTTTTTAGGCAATAGGTTTAGGCAAAACTATGAGTAAATATTTTACAAAACTTAATGAATATCTTGTCGCTCTGAAAATGTTTTTTTAACTTAATCACTAAGAACATGAAAACTCATTTCTATTGAGTACTAGGTATACCTTAATTAAACCATATTTAATTAAGGTAATAAACCATATTTAATTAAGGTATACCTTAATTAAATATGGTTTTATTACATGTTTCTTAGGAATTTTTTATTTTTTAGGATAAAAACCAAAATTACTGCTGTGTACAATATATATATATATATATATATATATATATATATATATATATATATATATATATATATATATATATATATATATATATATATATATATATATTATAAATATAAATTAGTAGAAAATAAGTTGTTTACTGACGCTTAAGACCAAAGACAAGCAGGTAAATGTGCGAAGGCTGTTTATAAAAAACCAATAACACGTGATTTTGAAACAAATATCTTTTACTTATTTAAGTCTAATAATAATAAAAATGAAAATGGACTCGAATAACTCCAATAATTTTGATTTAAACCCTTTTGATTTTTTTTCAAACTGATGAGGTTTTACTAAACCACAAATCCGATTCGAATCTAAATTATTTTATCGAACCATATGCTTTACTTAGCAACTGCTCATATTATTATTCCAATAAAATAAAAGAAGTACTTAAATCGAAGAAATTTAACACATTGCATATTGATATAAGAAACTTATCAAAAATACAAAATACATGTGAAAACATTTTTCAGTATTTTTAGTTTAATTTGCATGTATTTTGTTTTTTTGATAAGTTTTACCTTAAACCTGGTGTAGCTCTGATGACGTAAATTCTAATACAAATAACTGTTTACAAGGTTTCTATAAAATTTCTATAAAGCGAAAAATTGAAAAGCGAGACGGCGCCCGAAAATAAAGGTGTATTTCGGACCAAAAATCGATGACTTTTATGTTACTAAAAATAGAGATTTGAATTTTGGCACAAATGTAAAGTAGTATATGACGCTTCTAATGGAATACTTTTTATAAGAATTTTTTGTAATACAAAATTAAAAATAAATAAATAAAAATCAAAAACTTCAAAATTGGCATTTTTTTTATTTACACTTTAACATAATACTTCACAAATGTATGAAAAAACCTTAAAGTTATTAGAAACGAAGAAAAATGCATAAAATGCTTACTTTTATATAATTCTAATTATATAAATATTTAAAACAGTTTCTTAATAACAATTTTTAAATAGTTGTTCTTATGAAGTAATGTATAGGTATATTAAAGGTACTATATTATAACTACATAGGGACTTTCAGTTCCTGAAATCAGTTCGTTGACTTTCAAAAGCCAGAGAGTATCTTCATCAAGTTCTTGCACATTTTTGTTATACGGTTTTCTAATGCTGATGATGTACGGATTGGAAGTGTACAGAAGAGTATGAAAACATCTTCATTTGTACTACAAAATGCTTTATGATATTTTCTCCGTGAAGTAAGATTTTGTGTACTGAAGATGGCATATAGTACCATCCATAATTTATCGCATATTTTTGGGCAGTTTCTTCAGCATAACTACCAAAACTTTCAAAATTTATCATTACACCTGAGGAGAGAGCTTGCAGAATTATGTAAAATCGCTTAAGAAAATTTTCATTCACTCCTGTGATTTCAGTAGAGCAACTTGCATTGTAAAAAAATCTTCTAGGCAGTACTACCATGATTGGTATTACCACTTACTTGTCTCGGTTTGTCAATGATCAACCCTAGCTCCTCACAAAAACGTTTCTGCGCCAAGATCTTCTTCTCTTGCTTTAGCCTTTTCTTTTCTTCACTTCACATGTTCACTATATACTGTGGCTGCCCATGTTTGGAAAGAAAGGTTGTAAGAAATATGCAATATCATTTCCATACAACAAATCCAGGCATGTAATGTAGACAATCCGTATTGATACGAATTTTCATTTTCAGGTCTAGAAGCCACTTTGGTCAAATTGTTCATTTGCCGTGATGTAACTCCAAATATTGTACATGTAGACCCAGAAGGCGTATCCGCTAATGCCTGAACCACGTTTTCCATAAAACTCGATATTAAGTTTTTTTTGTCTTTATCAGCAATCCTTAATGATTCTACAAGTTTTGCTTCTGCTTCTTCTCCTATTGAGCGCAACGCGTGTAAATATGTATTAAAGATGTGCTCAAATCGATATTCCTTAAGTAACATGGAATTTTTTCTTTTTTGGCTAGATTCTGACGAATCTCCATGAGACACGCACGGTCTTCCACGTTTTTCAAAAGAAGTAGATGGCGTGGAGTCGGTAATTGCCTCTTCTGAGTTAGGTAAAGATACACAATATTCAGAATCCAACCAATCACTGTTTTTAGATAAAAAAAAGCTTCCTTTTTCCGTGACGCCTGTATCCATCATTTATTAAACGACGGATTAATGTGCCTTTGAATATCACTAATGATGAAACATAAGTTGTCCTCAGAAAGTTGATAGTTTTCTTTTAAAATTATTGACAGTGCCTCAACTGTCTTTCCTCCATCAATATAGGAAAGCAATAATTTACATTTCGAACACTTAAAAGTTGTCATTTTAACAAGTCACAAAAGTAACGTACATCAATATTCAAACGTGTCGGTTTAATTTACACCATGAATTTGTTTTACTGATACAAGTGTTTCAACTCTTTATATATTGGCAGTGTACATTTACCACAAAATGAGTGCAAAAATACAAGAATGCCATGGTATCAATTAAAAATTGATAATAAATTAAAAAAAATATACCAAGCTTTTGTTATAAATGAACAAAATTTGAAACCACGATAAAAAGCGGTTTTCTGTTTTTTTTACTTTTATCTTTTTACTTTATAATTTGAGCAAAAAACATTTATGGTACGTTTTTGTACTATTTTCCACTGTGCGGCGGTTTAGTGATTTATATAAAGAATGTTTAAGGTTTATTATGAGGCCTGGCATGAGTAATTCGGATGATGACAAAAAAGTTTTAACATTGAAATCGTAATGCAAAAAATAAATAAATAAGAATTAATTATAAGTTCTTGCTATCGCCCTTCTTCGGATCGTATTGCATTTTTAGTTCGATGTATTTTTTATTGGTATTTGATGAAAAAAAATTTAAGGAAGAAAGTTTAACTGCTTAATAGGTGATATTAATTTAGATTGTTTTCGATACCACACCTCCAATTGATAAGGTAAAAAGTTTTGTAATGATGTTTTTTAACATTAGGTATTTGCTTTAATTAATAAACCTACAAGAACAAATGCAACACTAACTCCTATAATTGATAATATTATAACAACTGATGCTTTGAACTCTTAAAAAAGATTTAGTTAAAAAAGACATCTTTGATCACTTTCCTATCTTTTTCTCAATTAACATCAATGCAGTAAAAATACACCAACAAAAAGTAAAGTTTACAAAACAATTTTTTACTTGAGCAAATTAAATATCATTTAAAGAACCATTATCGTTGCTTTATTGGAACCAATAAGATATTTATACAGACATTAATCAAGCTTATGAAACATTCTTAAATACTTTTTATGAAATATCTACCGTTAGTTTTCCAAAATATACGGTAAATATATTAAGTAAAGGTTAAATTGTCATGTTAACAAAAGGTACCAGAAAATTATATGTCAAATATTTAAAAACCAAAACAGAGAAAAGTAAGATTCTCTACAAAAAATATGCCAGAAATATTTAAAAAACACAGGATACTTTAAATAATATACTATTTTAAATTATGAATATTGAATTAACACGGCGATTTTTTTTGCCTTAAAAATTCCGAAAGCTTTTTTTGAAGAAATTCGATATTTGTTCCAAAACGTCCGCAATTTTTTAATTCTTTTGAAAAGTTGCAAAAAAATACTATCTTAAGCATAGAATTAGGGCTATAAATATAAATTTATGTATTTTATTTTTTATTTTTATTAGAGTGTAAATATATATCATGCGTTTTTTTATACAATCTGCTCTTTAAAAGTTATATAGATATTGAAATTCAATTTATTTAAAAAAACTAGTACAAAAACTAGAAATAATCAGCTGGATAGACTGAATAACGGTTTCCTTAAACTATCAATGTTATTGCTTATAAAGATAAATTTCATTCGGATCTCAAATTCCAGTTTTCAACTATATGTCTAAATTACAGTTAAATAGTAGTTTTAAGCAAAATGGACATACAAATCACTGTTTTTTAATGAAATACACATATATTTGCGACATTAGTTCAGAAAGGTATATGTTGTAAACTGGAATCCTAGATATACTCATTATGAACCCATGTGTGAATTTTTAGATTATAAGATGCATCATGGATTGAGTCTAACCACAAGTTCGATAGTAGGTTACATTATCGGTAAAAAGATGGTTCAGAAACCATTTTGAATTTTTCAATACGTTATTCGGAGAGAATTTATTTACTTGGCGCGTAAAAATAAAATAAACTGTTTTCTTTACATACGTTTCCAAAAATCTCGTAAACCATAGCAAGTTTTGTGCTAATTTTTGTTGCACGTAAACCGTGCAACAAAAATTAGCACAAAAAAAGCTTAATTATTTCAAAACTGATTGTTTTTAAATAAATAGGCTTTTACTAAAAAGAGTAACAAAATTGGTAAAAAAAAAAAAAAACGTTTATTAAATACAAATATATTTGCGACATTAGTTATCAGAAGGTATATGTTGTAAACTGGAATCCTAGATATACTCATTATGAATCCATGTGTGAATTTTTAGATTATAAGATGCATCATGGATTGAGTCTAACCACAATTGTGGATTGAGTCTAACCACAAAACTGTTATTTCTGAATTTCACCCCAGTCTTATTAAGTTCCCTTCACCCATCCCCCCGCCGTTTAATAGATTTTATTTTTTATTAACAAAAAAAAATCCGAACACTAAAAAATAAAAATCAGAATATATATATATATATATATATATATATATATATATATATATATATATATATATATATATATATAATATATATATATATATATATATATATATATATATATATATATATATATATCTATATTCTTATCAGTACTGATAAGAAAAGAAATTTTTAGTATAATTATGGTTTAAAAATGGTCGACCTTAATTTGTCAAAAATTAGATTCTCGTTTATTTCTCAACATAGCATAAAACTTATTTAAGCATATTAAATCCAAATGGAATTATTATGAAACAGATGTAAAAAATTACCATCCTCCCTTTTCTTAAGAAACCTTCTCCCCACCCCCACCCACCCCCCTCCTCCTTTGTTTATTAGATCTGTACTAGATTTTCCCACCCTCCCTTTTATTCCAACCTGCCAGTAGAAAAACTTTTTTTACAAGAATTTATGTACTTTTCTCTATGTACTCATCAAAAGGCGCCAGAAAAAAAAAATACGACCCTCAGAAATTAAAAATATTGCCAAAATGTCGGGAGCTACTATCTACGTATACATATAAACACACACATACACACATATGTGTGTTTGTATTTGTATATAAGCATACACGACCCCATACGATCCAAAAATGTAAGCAATTACATATATACAAAAATTTAGTTTAAGGAGATATTATGTTTATAATTTTGATATTTAATAATTGTTATAACATATACACGTTATTTTATTTATTTTTTTTATTTATTTTTATAGAAAAGAAGCATGTTGAGTAACAAAAGTACACTATGTCAATATCAGTATAAAGATTCGGTGGAATATACTAACAGTATTTTTTTAATTTTGTGCTATATGTTGAACGCTGTATTTACAATGGCAACGAATGGTTTCTTGATTTTTGGCTTGCATTTTACAAGCAAAAACAAGAAGTACACTCGAAACGAAAAGCTTGTTATTGTTCTATCCATTACTGATATATTAAACGCTCTAATAGTTGCGTTATCTCAAACTATATTACTTAAACAAATTGATAATTTTGGTTGCATAGATATATCGATCATATCATTTTTTCGAGTTTGGTTGTTAGGCTTATCAAGCTCAATTTTTATAATAATTTCTTGTGAGCGTTATCTAACTGTATTCTATAACAACAAGATTTGTGGAGTTACAATTAAAGACTCCTATTTATTTGGGTACCTTTCATTTGTTATTATTTTAACATTTAATACTGCTGTCTTGTATAGTGTAGTGAATGTTAAATCAAGCTTGCATTTGCAGTATATACTCTTTATTGGGACTGGATTTGTAACGCTGGCTTCACTTTTTATGATTGTTATTGCTAATCTTTTAATGCTTATTCAAACAAACAAAAAATTGAAAAGTAGCTCTAGTCGAGCTCAAAAAAACAATCAAATAAAAAACTATATAACAAAAACCGTTATAATAATATCACTTACACATGTTGCATTTTACGCACCATGCTTGGTAGCGCAGTACTATTTGTCGTTTGTTTTCTCAAAAGATATTGTTTATCTAATTCCCGCAGCGCATCGAGTGTTTATGTGGACCATAACTGTTAGAGAAGTTAGTCCCTGGATTAACGCATTGACTTATGCATTTAGAAACAGAAAAATTTCTAAATTATTCGGTTTAAGAATAAATGCGTTATTTTCAAACTACAACCTTAAAGTAAGGCCAGCCCAAGAAACCACATCTGACAGCAGGTCAACATCTGTGATGTAAGAAAACTTAAAAAACAGCTTTTTTTTACTTTACTAATTAAATTTTACATTGCATTAATTGTTAAAAAAAAATTGTTTTTGTATTAATAAAGATTGAACTATATTATTGTTATTTTTATATTTATTTATTGTTTTACTAGATAAACTTAGTTCATTAACATTTAATAATTTTTAAAAAGTCTATTAATGTTGTAACTAAGTAAAGAATAAAATCAAGTGAAAGTAGTAGTATTTTTTCTACGAAATATTAATAACTTTGTTTTGCAGGTCTATTTACTTTGAATACATTCCAAGTAGTCCTGTACGTTTCAAACTAAAAACAGTAATGATTGAAATATTTAAGTCCTCTATTTCTTTGTTTAAACATGGCGTTGTAGATTTATGTTGTTTTTTTTGTGCATATTTTATAACCCGCAGTGTACAGAAATGTCACTTTTGAGGCAAAAGTTATATCTTCGCCAATTTAAAAACTAAAAAGCTAAAAGTTTTAGTAAATGTTCATAATATCCTGGCCAACAGTAGCTATCATTGTAATGTCTGTTATTATACCTCTGAAGGACACACCAACAACATGAAACCAATGACAAACGAAATAACAAATAATAAACATGATACGTATTTAATACTTAATTTTCAATTTTCTATTAACTATAAATACTCACCAGCATGTGTGGTATATTTTGGTTTGATTGAATAAATATCATACATGGGAAGAACATCATGAACACATAGAATAATAACTACCATTTAACGTACTTATTTTAACAGAATTATATTTGGAATACCTTTCAACCAAATATTCTTGGATGATAAATATCACAATTTTTACATCTTGGTAGGGGAGAGTGGGGTAATGGCGAACGCGGGGTAGCTCCGAACATGGTCAAAACAGCATTGTAAAAAAATAAATTCGACAATTTTTTTTTACCTGCTGATAAGGGATCCTATGCTCAGTTCCAGACGTGCAGTAGTGTAATGAAGCTGCGGATGTTGTTTACTATGATTTGATTTTAACTTTTTCTGATAATTTTATGCAACTTTTTTCTTGAGTAACACTCTGTTGGAGCTTCTATGGCAATAAAGCCACTCCTATTTTGTTGTTGTTGTTGCATAATATAATTTTTAGACTTAGTTATTCCAATTAGCATTTTATTCATTATTACACAACAGTGTTTGTGATTGCCCCCCGATGTGTTCGGAATTACCCCACGTAGGTAGGGTAATTCCGAACACCAAGAGTTTTTTTTTTGCCTTAAATTTTTATTTTTATAATAAGATTTTTAAAAATTGCTTTTGAGGGTTTGTGACTGAGTAGTTAAACTAATTGATAAGCAATAAATATGATCAATTTTGTATAACTGGTGTCTTTAATTCGCATTCCCGCTTAGGTGTTCGCCAATACCCCACTCTCCCCTATATTGCATAAACATGTAGAGTAGCACACGACATGACAAATAGTTCATGACAATATTTAAATTAATTTAATAATTTCCATGATTCATAATACACTAACGAATATTACGCATATTAACGTAAAGAATAAACAAATTCTAATATAACACACCGAGGACACATGACAAAACATGTATCATGCTTTTTGCATTTATATTTATATTTGTTAAAATTTATTTCCATAATACGGATTTCAATTTGTTTGACTTCCGGTTCATTAATAAACAAAATCATCAAGAATACATATTTCATAATGACGAAGACATGAATGTTTTGTGCATATGGGAGCGCACCTAGAAAATTTGACAACTTAAAAAGATCGCATATAATTGGTTTTACAGTGAGATTACATATAATTGGTTTTACAGCGAGATTACATATAATTGATTTTACAGCGAGATTACATATAATTGGTTTTACAGCGAGATTATAAATAATTGGTTTTACTGCGAGATTACAAATAATTGGTTTTACAGCGAGATTACATATAATTGGTTTTACAGCGAGATTACATATAATTGGTTTTACAGCGAGATTACATATAATTGGTTTTACAGCGAGGTTATAAATAATTGATTTTACTGCGAGATTACATATAATTGGTTTTACAGTGAGATTACATATAATTGGTTTTACAGCGAGATTACATATAATTGGTTTTACAGCGAGATTACATATAATTGGTTTTACAGCGAGATTATAAATAATTGGTTTTACTGCGAGATTACATATAATTGGTTTTACAGCGAGATTACATATAATTGGTTTTACAGCGAGATTACATATAATTGGTTTTACAGCGAGATTATAAATAATAAATTTATTTTTATATTTCTGTTTTTAAAGTTTTTTTACTAAACTGAGCAATTTAAAAATGCATAATTATAAAAAGTTTGAGTATTTAAAAAACGGCAATGAAACAGGTGTCGCATTCCTACTCAAAAAAAGAAGGTGCTATTGTAAGCATGCAACTTTTTACAGATTTCTTTAAATAAAGTAAGTCTATTTAGGACCCATATTATCAATACTTCATTAGTTTGATATGAAGAATATAGTTGTATAAGCAAAATTTCAAAGTAATGTCAAAACATTCTGCTGGAAGAGCAAGTTTCTTCTTTGATTCAGAACTTTGTCTCACAAAAGTAACAAAGGGGCCTAATGATGAGCTGAACAATCTTTATTTATAATTTTCTAGAAAATATTCTTGCAAAATCTTCTCAAAAATCTTTCATATCTTTGTTTCTACTTTCCTAGGCCTAAAATTAAATCGTGTAACATTTTACAACTTTTTTTTTTTTAATTGTATATATAAAGTTAATAAATATAGTTATCATGAGAACATCGCATATTAAAAAATATAATAATTAAAAAAAAATTAATCATAAGAATACTCTGATTTAAACGCTTTAGAAAATATTTAATTTATTGTCGTTTAGTAAAAGATTTTGTTTAAGTTTCGTTTTAAATTAATTACGCTAAGAAAGTGTTTTAAGATCGACGTTTAAAAGTGTATTCCATATTTAGGCTCTCGGTTTGTTATTGAGTATTTAGTGGCTAAATAATAGGTTTTGGATTGACTTTAGTTATTATTTGAAAATCTTCTGCTGTATATATGATAAACTTTTTTAAATAATGAGTTAAATAACAAGGTTGCCATTTTTTTAAATCAAGTTTAAACACGTAAGTTTAAGAATATGATAAAAATTTAATTTAAAAATATTTAGTATATTAAGTTTAATAAAAAGTATTTTTGCATAGAAAGGAAAATTTTCATTTTTAATAATCTAAATAGCATGTTTTTGTTTGCTGAGAAGTTTCCTAACCAAGCAAATATTCAGTCTAAAATAGACGTCTTTTAAGCGTAAAAAAAACGTCTAATACGTTTAAAAGACGTATTAGAAAAGTCTTTAGACTAATCGTTTGCTGGGTTAGTTTTGTAACGTTGGTGATGCACTAAGAAGTGTTTGCATAGTCTAGGTAACAATGTATAAAGAAAAAGTATATGTATTTCAAATAAGATTGGTTTAAGGATTGTTTAGGTTTGAACAATATACTAATGTTTTTTAAAATTTTGTTTTCAATTACATTTATATGGTCTCTACTTTTCAATTACTATTATATGGTCTCTACTATGGTCCTCATGTAATGTTTTCATCAAGAATTACACCTAAAAACTTTGATGACATTCCTCTTTTTACTATATTATTATCAATAAAAAGATTCAGAAGTTTCAATGGTATCTTTTTTTTTTTTTTTTATGAACACTTTAGGAAATCATGTATTTAGTTTTAGTATTATTTAGAGATTAATACTTATTAAAATTAAACCATTGGGTTAGTTTATCAAGCTCCTGGTTGACTGTTGAAAATAAAATATTATTATCTTAGAAAACTTTTTTACATTAGTCAATTGTGTCATTCACATTAATTAAAAACAAAAGTGATCCTAAATCTGATCTGATGTGGAACATCGCATGTAATAATCATATTTACTGTTTTTCCAATATTATTGAAAATATATTACTTCCTGTTAGACAAATAACTTTTAAACAAAGCCAAGTTTGAATGTTTGATGCCATAGATTTCGAGTTTGGACAAAACAATTACATAATCAACTGTATCAAAGACTTTACCTAGATTTATGAAAGCACCTAAAGCATATTTTTTTTTATTAAACTCTTTTAATATATCATGAACAAGATTATGTGATCAGTAGAATGACCAGATTTATAAACCAAATTGCTTATTGTACAAAATATTATTCCTGATTAAGAAAGAGTAGAGTGTGTTATACATAATTCGTTCTATAATTTTCGAAAAATATGTAAGAACAGAGTCTTCGGTTAATAACGTCATAAGAATCACCTGATTGGAAAATTAGAACTACTTTAGCAAGTTTAAACTTTCCCGGAAAAATTCCCTCTTTTAAAGATAAGGTAAAGATATACAAAAGCGGAAATGGTATAACTTTTATTGAATTTATAATAATATTACCACTAATATTGTCGACAATGAAACTTTTTTTAACTTTGAAAGAAATCAAAGAAGCTGCGCCTAACAATTCTTCTTTAGTTAATTTTTCATTAGATATTATATTAATATTATTAGAGACTGAATATTTATCAGAGTTTTTTTTTTTTTTTTTTTTTTTTTTATTTAGGTGCCCCAAGAAGACCTAACGGTCTTGTCACAGAGCACCGCGGAAGTGCATTTAACCAGGAAGTTCACGCCTCCTTCCTTACCGTGACGCGAAAATATGTCCAAAGCCCGTTTCGAACCTGGATCTCCTGCTTACAAAGCAAGCGCTCTAACCACTGCGCCACGGGCGCACAAAAGTTGATTTGAAAGAATTCAATTTTCGATGCTAAAGAAGGACCAACATTATTAAAAATTAATGTGTTTCAGCAACTTTTTTTTGAAGATGAATGAAGTTTTTCTATGATATAGGGGTCATTCCATATAAGATTGTCATATTTCAAAAATATTTAAAATGAATATTAGAAATAGATTTTGTTTAAAATTAGATTAACAGACACATAGTTCATCTAAAAAAAAATATCTTCACCTCGTAATTTATTTTTCTTTATGTGTAGGAGATGTTTAAAATTTGGTAGCCATTTTTAATATTTTAAGATATAAAAAACATGGATTTCTTACCATGGAGTTGTGTTAAATCTTTTTTATTTTTTTTATATTTTTATTGTCAGATTAAACAATAGTAGTTAAATAAGTCTGTTAATGAGTCATATTATTATCTCAATTATTTGTTGATATGTTACTAAAAAGAAAAAATACTTTTTTTACCGTTAAGACCGCGACTATTATAACAAATTTAGTTTTTTTATACAACCTACATTTAATTTATTTTTAATTAGAGAATATTTAGCAAAGGCATTTTAGTTAAAATGAATATATATGTAAAAAAAATTATCAAATCCTTGTCTGGAAAAAAGCAATTTCTTTTTTGTCACGACCGCGACGTAACGGGTGTTTTGATTTTTAAATGCATCGTTTAGATGTTCAAATGTGTCAAGGAAGAAGATTTAATTCGAAAAAATTAAAACACGTGTTATAAAGAGTAGTTTAAACAATTAATATAACTGTGCATTTAATGGTTATGAACTAATTTAAAATATAACTTATTTGACATATTTTACATAAAAATATAGGAAACATATAAATATTAAAACAATGCCTAAATCGCACAAAAAAATTTGTAAAAATTATAGAAAAAGAATGAAAACTGAATTAAAAGAAATAAAAAAATAGAAATAGAAAAGAAATAGAAACAGAACGAAGTGATATTCGTCGCCCACAATCAACGCCAGAGCATGAACACACAAAAAAGAGCTTGCTAAATTGTGACCACGCAAACGCGGAGATCTTCAAAAAGCTCAAGGTATTATTTATATTGATTACAAAATAATCACAAAATCGCTGGCCCTAAGACTTGCAAAAGTAATGGGCAAAATTATAGAACCAAATCAAACTTGCAGAATTCCAGGTAGAAACATTTTTTCAAATTTACATCTAGTACGTGATCTAATAGATTACGCAGAATTTAAAAAACTACCTAGTTTCATTTTAACAATAGATCAAGAAAAGGCGTTTGACAAAGTCGATCGCGCGTTTCTGCTGCAGATTCTCCAAAAATTCAATCTCGGAGAAAATTTCGTATCTTTCATTAACACTTTATATTCAGAAGTTTTGGCAACTGTTCTGAATTGCGGCTTCCTGTCTACCTCCTTTCTTACGGAAAGGGGAGTTAGACAAGGCGACCCTCTCTCTCTTTTGCTGTACGTTTTTGTTGCTGAAGCCTTGGCTTTGGTAATCAAAGCGGATAGCAGAATAGAGGGTTTTCCTCTACAGGGAACACCGAAACCTCTAAAACTACAGCAGTACGCAGACGATTCGAACTTTTTTGCTAAGGACGTAAAATGTGTCCGCTATTTCTTTGAAAACTTAAAATCATTCGAAAAAGCAAGTGGTTCAGTGATCAACGCCTCAAAAACCAAGGGTCTTGCTCTTGGGGGTTTTGATCCCTAAATTCACAGAGAATAGGATAACATAGAGTGAAACAATGACACCGGTTTCAAAATTTTAGGTGTTAATTTACACCAGACTGAGTGATACTACCTATTTCAACTGGCAAGTAGCTCTTAACTGCGTACTTTGTCACTTAGGGGAAAGGCTGATATGATAAATACGCTAGCAATGTCAAAAGTGTGGTTTCTGGCAAACGTTTTGCCCACTCCCGATTGGGTAATAGAGCGCTTGCATCGAACCATTTTCAAAAACCTGTGGCAAAAGACCAATTTCAACCCGGTCAAACGAGAGACACTTTTCTTACCCGTCAAAAGTGGGGGTCTCGGAATATTATCACCGAAGGAACAAAGTCTTGCAATCCGCCTCAAAACGCTCTTTCAAATAAAAGAATGCTACGAGGACAAAACTCACGATTCTTACTACTTTTTCAAAGTATTGGGTGGCAAGTTCACTTGTAAAATTTACTAAGCTAAACCAAAGCTGGAATTCTTTAAGCAAAACACGTTTCCGAAACACTGGAACTGCAAAATGTCTCAGTACTACAAAACTACAATTGAAATCTTAGATAAATACGGGTCCCTGTTTAACATCCCCCTAAAATCAACTAAAAACTTTTATTTAGAAGTGGCAAAAAATAAAATAGACAGTCGCGCCAGCCGAACTTTTTTGGAGCAGTTCAACAAAAACAACAATGCCGTGGACCCAGATTTGGAAAATAAATTTTACCTCCCACGCATACGGACCAACGCAAAACATCCTTTTCCGATTTCTCCATAACAGCTTACCTTTTGCTGCATTGCTTGCCAAAAGCACAAGGCAACAGATCGTTAAAAAGAACAAATGTAAAATTGCGGAAAAATTGAGGACAATCTGCACATCTTTGCCTACTGCCCTCCTTCTGTTACAATATGGGAATACTTTAAACATGTATGTAACTCTTTGACATCCCAAAACAACTTCTCCAATAAATTCGATATTCTCGATTGAGACTGCTAATTTATTGGAGAAAAACCCTACCTCGCAGCTGCTGTTGACAGTCACTCAAACCATTATGAGTGAAATATGGAACAGCAGATGCCACCATATGTTTAACAATTCAAATATTGACCAACGGCAGTGATCAGGATAATTACTAGAAACATCAGGAATATTATTATTTTAAAATATAATTATCATGTCCGTAGAAATAGCGCAGACATTTTCTGTCAACATTTTTGTATTAAAAACGTTTTTTGTCAAATGGAGAATGGGAACCTGTAACTAAACATATGAGCTAAACTAATACACTGGCTCATAGAAAGAACTAAATGTTTAGTTAAGCATTCCTGTTCCCTGCAAATACATTCTTCTTTTTACAACAAAAATGTTGTTATATATGATTAGACAATCACTGCCAGCCCTTTATATATGATATATGTTTTATTATTTGAATGTTTTCTGTAGTTTTTGTAAGGTGATGTTTTGTGTAAAAGCCCTGTATTTTTTTAGTTTTACTTAATAAAATCTTTCCTCACTAAATATACTTAATTAATCTTTACCAACTTTATTTTCAACCTTTTTCCATATTCTCGATTTCTTTCCGCACAACGGCTCAAGAATAAAAAAACAAAAAACACAAAAAAATATAAAATTAAAAAACACAAAAAAAAAAAAAATACAAAAAAAAAAAACAAAAAAAAAGTAAAAAAATATATATATATTTGTATATATGAAGTCACGAAACTGTTATAAAAATTTTGGCATACAGGGTGTAGAGTTATTTTGAAAAGTTCGGTTTTAAATTTATGTAAAAAAGTTTGTTTTTGTCATTTTATAAACGCTTATAATAAAAATATTTAAAAATTGAAAAATATATACAAAGAGGAGCATATGTAAAACTTATTGTAATTACTATATAAGTATTTTTATGCAGATATAGTTGAAATATTTGTACATAATTATTATTTTGTAATAATAAAAAAATAAAAAAAAAATAAAAATGCTTCATAAAAGTTGAAAAAAAAAAAAAAAATGGTTTATATTCCTTGTTCTTCTTCTAGTCAAATGGAAGAAGTCGTTTATCATTCAAGTTCATCAGAAGCTCGTGCTGTGAACCGCATTAAATTGGCTTTACCATAATCACCACAAAAAGCAGATTATGCCTTTAAATAGTTAGTTATAGAAATAAATATCTCTTTACCAGATATATCAAAGATAAAAAACGCATCCGTTTATCCACTAGTGTATTCTACTATCTACTAGCGTATTCAATCATGTTCTAGAGTTTTACAACCGCGAAGTAATATCTTGATAGACTCCAGGTACGAGAGAATTTATAAAAATTGATGGTGAAATTTTCAAAAACGTTACTTGTTACTTACATTAAGAAAATGTTATGCCCTGTACGCAAAAGAATTTGGTAACGAGATAAAATTTTCCAAATTTTGAGCACTTCGTCCAGCTGAAATACTCACATTTTCAGAGACGCCTCTTGAAACTTGCTAATGTCTAATTCATGAAAATATTATTAATTTTATTAATATATTTTAATAATCATCAAACCTTAATTTTGAACCTTATAACACAAACTGAGTAAACAAATGGATTCTTTGTAGCCTTCTCACTCTAGATTGCCTCTTACTATCATGTTGTTTTCGTGCTAACTATCCTAACAACCGAATGCTACCACTAACCAAATAGCGAAATGAAGAATGCATTGAAGTCAGTTACATAAATTGGTACAAAGACAAGATTACAAATTGTCTACAGCAGGGATTGATCAAACAGTCTTTGTATGCAACATATACAGAGTTTTTGAAAATGCTACCTCAATTTCGGATTCATCATTTAATTAAACGTCACCAAATAGATAATGTTATGAATGGTGAATTATTAATACATTTTGATTCTAGACTAAACTGTAGCTGTATTCATCAAGAACATGTTCAAAGTGCTTACTTGAGACAATCTCAAATAACAATCTTCACTGTTGCTGTTTATGGTAAAGATTTGAAAAAAAATGTTTGCTTATTTAACAGATAAAAATAATCACAGCAAAACATGCGTCAGTGTTTTTCTTGAATTAACTTTTATTGAACAGTTCAATTTTTATATCTTTTATTTTTATCTTTGAGGGATGCAAAACATTTTAAATATATTTTTTAAAGGCTTACGCAACCAATTCAATTATACACAAACTAACGTTTTGGAGTGATGGTCCATCTTCTCAATTTAAAAACTGCTTTATGATAAAATTCCTAAAGTATTGTCAAGTGGAATTTTTTTACTAGAGCGCACGGAAAAAAGCCATTGGTGGGGTAGAAGGAACTTTGAAAAGAATACCATGGCAAAAGGCTAAAGCAAGACAAGTTATTATTCAAAATGCGTGGCAGTTTTATGAAGCTATATGCAAAGATTCGACGTTAAATTTAATATATTTGACTGAAGATGAAATCGATCAACATTATAGTCAACTAAGCGATAATTTACTACTAGCAGAAAAGGTTGAAGATCTACGACTTTACCATTACGGCAAAGTTAAGATTGAAATTTTTAGCATGAAAAAAATATCACTACTATCAGACAAACAACACTGCAAAAATAATCGTTATTTAGCATATTGATATGTTTAGTTTATTTAAATATGTCTTTAATATTGCAATTTAATAAAGTAATTTGTTACGTTTTTTTATTAAAAACTTGTTGATATTTCATTTATTTTTTTAAGGATAACTATAAATATTGTTTAAATTGTTTATATATTTTGAAAAACTTTGGGGTTGCTAAAATATACCTAAAAAATACCTAAAATGTTATGATATCTGATAGTACAATATTTTGTCATTTTGCCGCGATTTTTTTTGTTAGCTACCATTTTACCATGTAAAACATGAACAAAAAAAAAATTGTGTTATAGTTAATATAACACCCTCTAAAAAATAATTAAAAAATTAAGTTTTTAATTTGTTGAAAGTTTTCTACAAAAAAAACAAAATTACTTAAACATGTTCTGTTTCTGTTTTTGTAGCTGTCACGACCGCAACTGATTTTACTTTGACATAGCAATGCAACTCTAGCATAAAATTTATTGTAAATTTTTTAGATAGTAATACGTGACTATATGCACACATTACCCAAAAAAAGGTTTATTAAGTTCCTTGCTTATATTTTCACCTTTTGCAGTAGAAATGTCACGACCGCGACTATATAGAATGACCCATAGTTATTATTAAATTAGAGAAATTTTGGAAAAGTGTTTCTGTCTTATTATTATTATTATTTTTTAACAACGACTTCCTTAATTATACGCCAAGTTCTTTAAGGTTCATTTGA